>NC_080671.1:184450708-184515295 GCF_030247195.1 Topomyia yanbarensis | reverse complement strand
TGACTACTGCTAAACTGTGTTGATACCTCAGTGCCAAAATGTCAGCATCCTAGTAAGCTGCCCTGGTCAAACAGCACTTTTCAAAAGCTAAAGCAACGACACGACCTGAAACTTCATAAAACCTTCTGCTGAAAAAGTGCGCGAGTAATTTTTTGCCAGTTACCAGTATATTGAGTGACCCCTCGATACGGCAAAAAAATAAATTCTCCAGCAGCACTTCTTTGTTTATTTGATTTTCGGTTGCTGTATAGCAACCATGTTATGTTTACAAAATAACTTCCGTGATACTGGAAAGAATTCTGTAGGAACTAAAAAAACAACAGACTAAACAGATTTGCTAGCTCCCGATGGGATGATCCAGATCAGCGAGTATGTTCCGAGTACGATGATGGGCTGGCATATGAAGCAAACGGTAAGTTTTGAATCTTAGTGACATATTTCTGGTATAATTTTCGTTTTTTTATGTAGATAAACGCGGCCAATATTACTTCGCCAAACTGGTTCTAAAGTTTACAGAGATACCAAATGACTGCAGGAAGAGGAAAACGAAGATCGGCTGCGGAAGGAAGAATCATGTGAAAAACAGGACTATGGGCACATTCATGGTAGTGGAGATCAATTTTCGTATTATGACGATTTGGTGGACATGGAGGCACACGACGAAGGAAGAAAGATCAGGAAAATGTTTTTGTTTCCTCTGCGTGCGATTTAATTCGTTTCACCATCATCGCGTGCATCTAACTTGACGATGCCAAGGAACAACGACAGAATCTGCTAAAGTGACAGAACGAATAGTTGTTGTAAGGAGTTGCTGTTAGACCGGAATCGTCAATGAAAGGATTTTTTAATTATTTAGATTGAGGTAAAAGTGCCTTTGTCCGGAGAGCATTAGTTCGTCTGCACCAGCAGCAGAGGTAGTACGACAGCTGGTCTGGTTATCCATTGATTAGATTAGTGCATCCGATCATTCAACCTTTCACAGCTGCGAGTCGACTACTGTAAACGATCAACCCAGCCGGAAACCGTAACATCGAAAAGAAGGAAGGCAACAGTTACGTTTCACTTTAATCAGGAGTACCTACGACATACTCATATAATAAAGCCAGTATATTGCTTTTCAATTATCTCTATCACATCTCTATCTATCACTAACGCTGTGGCGCGTCACTAACGTATGATTAGAATTACTAATCCCTAAACCGGCTGGTCGGCCATCTATGAAAACTGTCCTTCAATGTCAGCTTCCTTCTCCGAACAGCCTAGATAAGTCGTGTAATTTCGGTAGTGGTTGTTTCAACCGGCTGAAAATTACACTACGGACATCCTGTTCCGATGGTAAAAACCCCCAAACAGGGAACCCCAAAGCCATAATGTCATGCGACCCGTGCTATGGTTAAAATTGTTGAGGGGGTTTAAAATATTCGGAGCCTGAGAAATATCAGGGCGAACTCCCCAGTATGAATGCCTTCCTGCATTACTATGTCAGTGATGCAATGGATTGTTCACTCTACAGACCGAATTTTTTTTCACAGAGGTTTGGCAAAATATTGCTGGGTTTTCAACCGTTGGGGGTTTGCTACGGTTTTCACCTGATGGAAGTTCGCTGAAATTTTGCTGGATTTCAGTCTTTGAATTTCGGTGTATACGGACGACGTGTCGTGTTGGCTCTGATCCACTAGAAGGCTGATAAGTCTGTTATCTTTCTCTTAAAAACAGCCTATAGGCCGTGTGGCATCCGGCGGGTTGAAGCATCTCAGCCAAGAATGGATCCACTGGGTTCTTGCTCCCAGGTCGTAAGAGGCGACTTAAAGTAGACTTAAGTCAAGATCTATCTCCGTGTCGAGGACTGAATGGCTGGTGGGTATAAAATATGCCAGTCGCGAACGAAGAATCATGGGCCTTGCCTTTACTGTGTTAAGCGAACCTAAGTTATAAGAGTGTCACTATCGTCGGGAAATGAATCTTGAGGATTCGCGAACGAGGGGAAAATTCGGCTTTTTCGCTAGAGCTGATATTTTGAGAGTCTATTGACTAAACGATGCTCATATCAAGGTGATTAGCATAGGTGAAAAATAAATTTCAAAATAAAAGCACTAAACTGTGAGATAAAAAAATTTCGAAAGACAAATACCACTTTTGATTATTAGTGGAATTATAGAGAGCAGTACTGTAACATTGTGTTTTCGGATTGTGTGACACGTGAACCATGAACCGGTGTCCTCGTTGTTGCTAATATCCAACTGATTGTTTCCAAGATGGCAATCGTGATAGCCAAATGTTTCACAACGGAACCTTTTAGATATCCATTCACAAGTCTGTTGAGCTGCATAAGCTGTGGTAACAGGCGGATCCCGTATCATACTAGCGTTAGAGTCAACGGCTAACTCTTCTGATTGATCTCCTGGGAGCTGAAATCAAGTTATGAATATAATAAATTGCTTATGTAATCATACATGAGAAATCTTATGGCATATTCGTTTTTGACAGTGCACTACACCGGTGTAGTCGGTGCTACACTCATTCAAACTTGGGTGTAATCAGTCTATCTCTTTCTTTGCACTACACCGGTGTAGCACCAAGAAAAAACGAAAACGCCATTAAATAATTTGTGACTTTATCCACTTTAATTAGAATTTTTCTCTTAGCGGCATTATGTATTATATTAGTAAGAAAAAGTTTGTTTTTATTTTTTTCTTGGTAACCAAGGGTTGCAATAGTAACTAATGCTGATTTCGGTTTTAGATCAGAGTCGCCCTAGCTTCGCTCTAATATTTACAAAATCCATACAAAAGTGACAGCTCAGAGCGAACCTAGAGCGACTCGATTCTAAAAACGAAATCAGCATTAGACTTATTTTTGAATGTTCCCATCAGAATGTGAAACGTATTGTAAATACAACCATTTTGCATTTCAAACTCAATAATATTTATTATTATCTAAAGGGTAATAATATTAATTAATCGATTCAATCCGCAATATTGTTGTTTGTGTACAAAAACCAGGTTTACGTATTTCATCATTTAAATCACAGAGTTGATCGAATCAACAATTTTATTGTTGAAACGATCTAATTTGGATTACTGATTTAATGATATTTATACAATTAATTCAACTAAAGACCCTTTTTGAAACAATACCATGCCTTAAACACGTTATCATTGAAACTTTTCTATGTTACTTAGAATTAAAGGATAACAAAAATGTTGGTTTTGCACAATTTTATTTTAGCAATATATCCTAGTCTATGTTTGTTAGTGATTTCGGTAGTGACATTTTGATAAATGATCTACAGCGTTTCGCTGTTGTTCTGAAAGTTTAAAATCAACTGGGCAATAAAAATAGTCTATTGAAAATCAGTAAAATTGAAAAACTCACGAAAAAAAGGAAATTTTCCGTCGATGAGGCACCGTGTATGGATTCTTCGGGTACCAGCACAATCTCATAGAATGATTTACAAAGTGGGTGGGTGTGGTGCAATGTGTTATATATAGGTGTGACAGAACACACGGTTTACTAATGTTGGCAGCCAAGAATATGTAAACAGTCCAGAACCACAACGGGTCGACGTCATAGCGTTCATACGATTCAATGGGATCAGAACGAACGGTATGACGAAAGCAAGTCGATTTATTCTGAGATCTCTCACACTACTCATGTAAGATTTATCTTACGAATACTAAAGTGCCATCTCAGCCACACCTGTATATACTACAGGGTGCGCCAGCTGGATGTATCCTTTTTCAACATTGAACAGCTTCGCCATTTTCAGCCGATTTTCACAAGTAAGCTTTTTTAGGATATTTTAAGCCATTTATTATAAAGTAAGTTTAGAATACAAAGTCGATTAAATGCCCACCTCCATTTGATACACAAAAAGCAGCTCTTTTGCATTTTCAATGAAATTAGACAGCATTTCGGGCTTAATCACGGATATTTCGGCTAGTATATTAGCTTTGAGTTCGTCAAGGTTCTTAGGTTTGCCAGAATAAACTTTACCTTTCAACTAAAAAAGTCTAGTATCGTTAAATACGGAGAACGAGTAGTCCATTCCAAATCACCATTTTTTGAGACAACGCGTCCTGGTAATTTGCTCTGCAAGCACTTGATTGTAGCGGCTGCGGTGTGACAAGGTGCCCCGTCTTGTTGAAAATAGAAGTTTTTCAAACCTTTTTTCTGCATTTGTGGAAAGACAAAGACGCCAAAATCCAACGGTAGCGTGCGCGGTTGACGGTCTCTCCTTCTTTGAAAATATAAGGACCCATGATTGTTTTGGAGTACGCTCCGGCCCAAACAGTTACGTGTGGGTTCTGTATCCCCCAAATTCGACAATTTTGTTTATTTACTCCGCTGGAAAAGGTGAAGTGAGCTTCGTCCGTCATTAATATTATGTCCCAAAAATCAGGCTCTGCATCAACCATTCTTGCCACGATTTCAGCGCGTTATTTTGGTGTAAATCGACTCATAGCTAAAATGGCACTAAATGACGTTTCAGAATTGTGTTTATCTGTCAAAATCGGCTGGAAAATGGCGGAGTTGTTCAATGTTGAAATAGGATACATCCAGATGGCGCACCCTGTACATTGGGTGTGGTGGTTCTGGATTGAGTTCAATACTGCAGGGTGCGACGTGTGTGCTACTTGAGAGCTTGTGTTTGAAAAACAAATTTGCTTGTGTGTGTTTCGTCAATCTTTTTTTTTCGGTGGTTTGTAAGGACGTAGGGTAATGAGCCTATTGGTAAACATGTATCATTTTTTGGATATATGTGGTACGTTTTTTATTATTAAGGCATCTGAAAACATGCTTCTCTATTTATTTCTAAAGCACGGAGGTACTCAATTCGAGTTTTGAGTCTACAGAAAGGCGGGGTGTATTTGGAGATTTTACTGGGCGAGCAGACAGAGTTATGTTAGAGGAGTTTTATTTTTGATTTGTTTTCAAAAAGTTATGAGATTATCTATAGCAATTCTTGGCAGTTATCCAAAAAGTAATGCAATCTGACAAAGAAAAAGCACTGATTGGATTTTATCACAGGTTTGCATTATTATTTTATATCGATCGAATTCGTTAGGGAATGTTCAACATCGTAGTATTTCATATGGGAGTTTCAAAGTGGAGTTCGATCAGAAACAATCACATTCCCAGTAGAGATTTTTGATTTATTAGGGTAAGGTGGGGCAAATCCGACCTAGTAAATGGGTTTGGCTGTAAAATGTTCATTTTACACCGGATCAAGCCGTTTTATATACCAAATTAAAGTTTAGACATCTGCGCAACTTTCTATGTATAGCGTTTTGTTCATAATTATAGAAAAATTGAGATACAAGCGTTCTACGAAAAAATTCATTTTTGCTGTTTTCAAAAATGGTGGGGTAACTCGACCGCCTATGTATTTGGTTGATTAAGTACAGATATTACCCAAATTTAATGGGTTTTCAATGATAAATCAATGAATGTTATGTTATTGAATGGTAACACGAAGAAAATGGAACTTAATGTCAATCTTGGAATATCAAAATCACGAGCAGTAACTCATAAATCTATTCCCATTTGCATCGTAGCAATTGCTCGACGAATACTATATTCATCACGTTTTTGTGTCGTTTAAAAAATATTTAAAAAACCTTTTGATTTGATAAATAATCATTTTCTTTGCAAAAAGAAGCGGTCGGATTTACCCCACTATTTAGAGGTCGGATTTGCCCCACCGCGTCATTTTTCATTATGACGCATTTAAAAAAAATATAAAAAAAATTGAACCAAATTCATCTATGAACTTTGTAGGACTTTAATCAAAGAATCTAAATACACTTTCCTATGCGATCGCTTGACAATCAAAAATATCCTGTAGCCAATCATGCAAAAAAAATCAAATCAAAAGTTTTAAAAACACACTTGGTCGGTGTTAAGTCAGACCGGACTAAGTGACAAAATATTGATATCGAGAAGAAAGAGTTTAAAGTTTCAATCGCAGCATCCTTTACATTATGATTGGAAATTTATTTTAATAATTCTTGTTTATTGTTACATATTTCAAATCTGGCAAAAGTCGAATGTAGCTGACGATATTCTTTATCCAGAGCCATCATTATCTCATTTTTTGATGTTTTGCGACTTAGTCCGGTCTGACTTAACACCGACCACTTATTGTCATTTGAGTATCTCAATGTAAACTAATAAAACGCTGTCATACCACCATTATAATTATTTTCGATGCTCTACACGACAACACTGATATTAGTTTACATAGTGCTTCCGATTTTCGGTAATAGAGGGGGTCGGGTTTACCCACACGGTCGTATTGGCCCCACCTTACCCTATATTGAACAGTTTTGTTTCGAATTGTATAACTGGTGCACGCTATCCTTCTCTTTGTTGCTACGAACAGTTTTGAATATTAAAAGAGTATTCACATACATTCAGGTTCGATAAATTGGGGAAAATAATTTCGAGTCAAGTAACGACCTAAGGACACATTCGCACGAAAAACCAAGAATAATGTGACATGTATTCTGGAACAATCAACTTTTTACGTTACGAAAACAGGAACCTGAACTAAAATCATGTATTTTATAATTATGTTCAGTGGTGTAGTAGTAATAGTACACAACCCTTTAATTTCTTGATATATGTCCACTGAAAATAAATATTTAAACTGGGTTTTTGTGCAATTTTTCTTTTTAACTTAATTTTTCTATTATTTGAGAAATGTAACAATTTTTTTTCAGTGCATATTTTTTAGCAAACAAGAATTTATTTCGTGAAACTCATTCTCAGAGATTTTTGCTGTAAGAAATACAGATTTCTCCTTTTTTCCGAAACCGATGAATGCAAAAATTCCAACGACAACCCCCCCAAGGTGAGGGGAAAAAGTGAGTGAAGTTCGTGATTTTTTCAAAAGTTTTCTACAAATTTAATTTATAAAAGCGAAAGACAATTTGTTAGTAGTACTATTGTAGAAAACAACAGGTTATATTAAAAAAAATATTGTCGGATTGATAGTCCCTATCTCGAAGAGAGGATAATATGCAGAGGTTTGTAGTAAACACTCTTCAAGACGAAACGCTTAACTGAAATCACAAAAATAAAAAGAAAATATTAAAGAAAAATGTATTGTGGAGTACCAACTTGTACGGTTCAGTTTCCCAAGAATTAATTTTTTTCAACAAAAAATATTGAAAAAAATTCGATTTTTGAGGTGTTCAAAATTTTACACAAATACTCATTATAAGGAATCGATAAATTTTGCATGAAAAAGAAATCGTTCAAGTACAAGAAATTGTAAATGCAAACAATTAAAAAAATTAAAAGTTCACCGCAGCACAACTTTTGAAAAAAAACTCCTTTCCGAGATAATCGCGTTTAAAGTTTCGTGTTCCAAGTTCTTATGGATGGAACCAGTGTGCAGCGTACGTCTCTAATTTGAAATCTGGTGCACCGACCTGGACGAAAATTCGCATAGATATTTTTTTGAAGGTAAAGGGTGTCCCACATCACATTGCATCACAAAAAAATCGCTGTAGATAATAACCCATTGGGAATTTTCTTTTGAAAATTTGGGTAGAAATAGTTTAGAGTGTATTGTTTACGCTGTATTTTTATTGCAGTCAGTTTTTCAAAAATTGGAAAAAATGAAGCAACGTCGCGAATTGATTTTGTGGAAGCTCCTGGAAAATCCTCAACTCTCTCATCGGGACATCGGAAAACAACTCGGAATCGTGCAGTTAACGGTGAGTCTTGTGATTAAACTTTACTACCAAACTCGCATCGCATCGAACGGAAGGAGAAATGCGGTCAGAATGGATGTTCTATTAGTGATTAGCATTACAAGCCTGTAGTGAAAGCGTTTAAGTGGAATCCTAATGCTTCGGTCAGAGATGCGGACGAAAAGTTGAATCTGTCCAAGTCTTTCGTTTAGAAAGCCAGTTTGCGGTGCCAATAAGCATATCAATTGTTCAATCTTCTCTATACGAGGGGTAAAAACTAGACAAAGAGATATAACATTGTTGGATTCAGTATTAAATATTTGAATTTATTCAGGTGGTAAATTCAGCAATATTGTGAAGAATGTGTATCTTTTAGTTCTTCTTCCACATTCTGGAACTAAAATTCACACGATAAACCAGACCGAGATGAAATTGGACATACCCTGTTAGAAAATCATTCAAAGCGTTACACTAGCAGCAGACGCGCTCCACTCAGAAAATCAAACGCAAGTGTCTTTGAATACCAGCGCCTACTCGATCAGTGAGGCATTCACGTGACTTCAGGAAGGTCAGATACAAAGATTTTATTATTAGATTAGATTTATTAGATTTTCTTTGGCCTCATATGGTCAATCTCTTAAAAAAGAAGTATCGCCAAACGATATAAACATGAACATTGTAGAACATGTCAATTCGCAAATATGGATACTTTTAGCTTCATCCAATTAACTTCGTCAAAAGAATGTTGTGAACCACTGTGCATCAGCCTGATTTGATGGAAGATTTAACCTACATTTGTCTAACTTCCATTTAAAAACTTTTATCCACCATATATTTTTATTTCCTTGCATGTCCTGATAGCTTCTTGCATTTGTAGCACATTATCGGCCGTTTCGTTAGTTTGAATAATCCTGAAATAGTTTTGTTTGATTTAATCCCTTTGTCGCTCACGTGTATAATATAGTATATATTAAAATTTACTTCAAAGGTCAACTCAAATAAACTCACTTACAATGCTTAAAAGTTTGGCGTGTGCATAACAATTCTGAACTTTTTTTTATTAAATTTAAAAATTTCTTTCATTATTGCAAATCATTAATTGAAAACGACAATTAGATCGTGTATCGTATGGGGTTTGGTGTACTTTTTACATTCTTTTAGACGGTATATTCTAATTTTAGAACTTGGTTGCTATTTTGGGTCTCGACAGACACCGCTACTTTTACTCTTCGTCCAGTATATCGATCTCAAAGATTGAGCGCTGGATAAAATTAAGTATCGTATGGAGAAAATCGATATCCTGCCAATGCTGTTCCCCCCGTTTGACATCGATTACCACATGACCTAGCTCTGCCGGCAATAAAGACATCATGCACGTGATCTCCTGGATTCGCCGAAAGGGGGTGGTCGGCTCTATTCCATCCAGCACAAAAAAGATTGTTGATAGATATCTAATTTATGAGAAAACTCTTTGTCCTGCGTCTTTCCTTTAGCATGCCTTCTCATGGGAGTATTCAATGTAAAAATTCATCCAAGCTCCCAGAATAATTCGATTCCCTGCCTTCACTTCTCTAGTGTTACCATGAGGCCATGTTCCAGAGAGTTGTTGATGTGCTGCATTATAATGATGTCGGGATGTCACACCAGCACCGACTGCCGTTTGCGTTCCCCAACCCACTGACTGTCGTCGGTTCGACCTCTGACAAATGAGCGGAGAATGCAGACACCGGCAACGTGTTCATGTTCAATGGGCGTGTTGGATAGATGTCAGTCACTGGGAATGAGATAAGGGTGTCACCGGCTGGCTACCGGGCCGAGAACGGGGTTCTATCACAGAAGAAGCTCTGTAACCGCAGCATCAGTAGACACCGTGCAAATCACAGAACAAAATCGTAATGAAGTGGAACCAAGGATTTTATGCCGGTAATCACGTTCGGGGGAGTAACAATACGTAAAGTAGGTTTACGCGCTAAATGTAATTATATAACAATGCGGATGAATGACTTCACAATCATCCGGATTCGAGCTAGAGAAAGGAAAAGGAAGGAAGCAAGGATTTAATGTTTGCGGTACAGGAAAAAGGATTTACTGATGCAATTAATACTCTTTGTAATAATGAAGTGCAAACGATGGTATGCGATGAAATCGTTCTTCTCTTACAGTGCTTTGGTATAATATTTCAAGCGAGACTTGACCTTTAGTTCAGTGTAATGTTTTGTCGTTTCAATTATAGCTCTCAGGTAACAAATCGAGATTGATCAAAGTTACATATATTACATGAAACAGTCCACGTTTCAATTAAACTTCATTAAAAGCATTTAAATCGGCATATGCTATCTCATATTACTATGATTAGTTTTGTTATTGCTTTTTTTACTTTATTTCATCTAAAGAGAAAAAAGTTTATTTGGGTAGAACTTCTTGTATGTCATTCTGTTTATTAACTTTTTATGGTATTCTTGCATTTTTACCTTTCCTAAAAATATCTAGAAGCCATTTAAATTTAGAAATCTTTCTTTGAAGACAGGATACAAATCGTGTCAACTTCTAGATTTGGGACAACGTGCGTATAGTCGTTTGTGTGGCGAGACTGACTGGGTAATACTTTGAAATGCTCTTGGACTTATTTTACTGTTGCTGCTTTTTATTCAATTCGTTTATTTGATAAGGCATGTTTGCGTTAGCTAAACCCATTCATGCCCATGTTGTTTGTGGACAACAACGTTTTTAAACAGCTATAACTTTTGATTGAGGCAAGATTTGCTCACAAAAACAAGTAAGGTTCATTAATGTGATTATTGCCTTTAATTAGAAAATTAACAGTCACAAGGATCAGCTCTAGAACTAAAGTTATTGCAATTAGTCTGATTCGATTCCGATGGAGCAGTGCTGCCAGGCACAGTTTACGTTGACGACGGAAAACGATTTTTTCATATATCTTCGTTATGGTGCAATATTATTGAATACTGATAAAACTTATTAATTTAGACTGTCGTTGCCTACGTTTTCCACGTAATTGGAGTATTGTAATTATTTTAGGAGAATTGTATTGAGCATTAGAAGGTAAAAATTGATCAGCTTCTAGCACTGCCATGGAATCACCTATCTTTATGAAAATAGGCTTTTCGTGTTTCTTGATCCCACCGTTTTCAAGGAAAAATAGTTTTGAAACCCTACATGCACTAGAAAAAAGTTGGGCATGAAAGGGTCAAAGGTGCCAATTATTTTTAGTTTTATATTTTAAACTTCTAGGGGATGATTGTATTGATATTTTTTGTAATGAAGCTAAGGAGATTGTATAGCTATCTTATACATATAAACGAGTGGGTGATATAATTTTCGCAAGATTATCGGGGGGGTTATTAGAGCAAATAATTGTTAACTAAGGGTAACAATTTTACCAAATTTTACCTTAAAACTAGGAATAACTAGAGAGCGTAATTGAATTTTGTAAAGATTCGGAGGGATTAATTAAAGCTATTTTTATGAATAATAATACAGTTGGGCATTTTAACCGAGATTAAGTAATATAAGAATTTAAACTATAAGAGACAGGAAGAGGAAAATGCTTAGGGAAGATATTTGGAGGGGGAGGTAGGTGGTGATACTCCTGCTTATCAGAGTCATGGAAGGAAGGGTGGACAACGATGACAAAGGGAGAAAATTATTATCTTTCAGTTTCAGGGATCGGAAGATCGACGTCATAGATTACAGACTCGGGTGGCCTTCATCAGGAAAAATCATGTACATACTGGGACGATTTCGTAGTACAGCTGAGACGCGGATCGGCAACTTGCGCATGTGATGTTTGTGCTTCGTGTTTTTTGGCTCATTCGACAGAGATGCTATGGACAAAACCTCAAAATTTTAATTGGATTTTTCATAATTTAATTTTTCTCTGTTTGTAAACAGGTTGAGTAGAGTCTTCTCAAAATATTAAGTCTTGAGGACGAAAGATAGATTTTTCACAGACTTTAAAGGTGAAATAGATAATCAATTCTGGAAAAAAGCGTATTCAAACCTATGTTATTCAAATGAATAACATTTTAGTTAGATTCTGATTAGAATCATTTGAAAAGTTATTCGATAGATTTCTACTTGCCATTCGATTTAGTCAATACAAGCCTTGCTTCTCGCTCAGATATGAAGAACAAATAGCAAATCGTGCATGAAATTAAAATTGTAATGTTCAAAGTGGCTGTACTTTTCTTGAAATAGTTCTGAAAGATCGCTTGTAGTTAATAATATACTTTCCGAAAATGAATGTCTTGCTTTGTCCCTTTTGACCCGAGGTATGGAAAAAGGTGATTTTTCATGATATGTCTGAAGGAGACGCATGGTGGTGTTTGATTACCCAGGGTTCGTAATACAATTTATAAATGTCTCTCTAGATCAATAATTGAAAAAATGTGTATCTTGCTAAAAATTTACCATTTACCAAATTATAGTGCCTTTTTTGTTCGTAAATGTTGAATTTTCGAACCACCATAAGTGCCAAATTTTTTAGGTATAAATAAATAAAAAAGTAACTCAAATATGAATTCAGCACCACAAAATTACCTCAATGCGAAGTTTTCATCAAATTCGGACCACTTTTGAGGTTTTGTCCGACTTTTGTATGGAAGATGATCACTGTCGCATCAAACCATCGCGGTGTATGGTACAGGCGGAAGAGGCCAATGATAAGAATGATAAGAAAAATAAAAAGGGCAGTTAAATATGTATATTGATGGTTTTAAGAAGGTTTATACGAAGGACATATAGAGAAAATTAGGTAACTGTCGCCGCATGCGCAGATACCGCTATTCGTGAGTCCAATACGTCGACCAGCCAAGACATCACACGAATGCAATCCCGACCTACATCCATTCCTCTGAACCAAGGTTTCATTAATATTTTCGGAATGAAAGAATGTAACCACCGTTCCAACTCTCCATTGCTTCAAGATGTCTGCCAACTTTCTAGCGTCCTCTAACGAGATATTGAAAAATTCATTGAAGCAGATTGGTTTTTCATATATGTCACCTTCTAAAGTACCCGACTTAGCTAATGAGTCGATTTCTTCATTATTTGGGATGGAGCAATGCGAGAGAACCCAAACTAAGCTAAAATTGTACGATCTTACAGACAAAGCACGTAGTAGCTCCCATATTTTCCCCAGAAAACATGGAATGTGCTTTCTAGGTTTCATTGAACGGAGAGCTTCTATTGAGCTGAGGCTATCCGAGACAACAAAGTAATGATCGGTGGGTAAAGTATCAACAATACCAAGGGTATACTGAATAGAAGCAAGTTCTGCGACGAAGCAGGAATTGCAGGATCATTGAGTTTGAATGAGGCGGTAGGGCTTTGATTGAATATACCGAAGCCAGTGGAGCTGTCGAGGCTTTCCCCGTCGGTGTAAAACATCTTATTGCAGTTGACTTCTCGAAATTTACTATTGAAGATGCTTGAGATCACTTGCGGACGTATGTG
Organism: Topomyia yanbarensis; assembly: GCF_030247195.1. Classification (NCBI taxonomy): domain Eukaryota; kingdom Metazoa; phylum Arthropoda; class Insecta; order Diptera; family Culicidae; genus Topomyia; species Topomyia yanbarensis. The sequence goes on along the minus strand of NC_080671.1, from coordinate 184,502,117 downwards.
ATCCGGGATACCATGAATCTCGTTTTTCATGGATGTTTCTCGTTTTTCATGGATGAATCTCGTTTTGCATGGATGTTTTTCATGGATGTTGAATCAGAAGCCTGAGGAAGATTGACATAGTTGAGATAATAAGAAGTAGGGTTGGATATTTTGTGTCATGTAATCGAAGTACAAGGACATAAATCGGGTTTGAGAATTGAGCTCGAAAAGCCTCTCAAAATTTGCAATTACTAACGGATTCAAGATAACGCATCGGATGCGCAACCGATATGAGAGGTACCAAAATCGATTTTTCAACGGAAGGACGCCCGCCACACAGTGGGGCAGAATGCTACTTTCGACGTTCAAAACCTCTAGCGACCTGGGTATGTATCCTGAAGGATTGGTGTAAGTAGAAACTGAAGGATTGGTGTAAGTAGAAACTGATCTAGATCAATTCTATCTTTTGAAAGAGACGTTCTATAAAAAAAACTTTCTTCAGCAAAGATGTTTGTTTTGATAGCATATGTACCAAAGACACTTATACTATGCAGATGGCGCTACATGAGATTTCAAAAAATACGCGAAAAAAATGAATTTCAACATTTTTGGTGAACAAATCACAAAATTTGTAATAACCCACGAAGCGGCAGATAGTGGCAAGTAGGGACCTTTAACTTTATAACTAAGAAGAGAAAAAAGTGGGATATTGGGCATTTTATCTACAGACCTTTAGGTTAGGTGAAAATGATGTATTTCTACGATAAATAGTCAGTTTTCGAATTCCGCAATCATTACTCAATGGGCGACGGCAGCTAAAATTTTGTGTCTTGGTAGTTTAAGGTTATGTGAAATAAACTACAAGATGAATAACAATAATAATAACAAATTCATTCATTCTAAATCGAGTTGCAGATCTATTAGCATTAGAAGAAAAGTGTGAATTTGTGTAAGTAAAACTCATTTTACAAAACTTTCTAACGAGCGTGTATACAAAACTGAAAAAATGTGCTGTAAGAAAGAGTTCAAAAATTCAGCGATTAATTCAAATCGCTCTTACGAAACATTTCTTGCAAAGTATAAGCACTGCCTTATGACTGAACTACAATTTGAAAAACTGCAGAGAGGACTAGACACAGCATTTAAATAAAATGACTATAAATTAATTTTTAGTCCGAAATATTATATTTAAATTCAAAACAAGAAAAGATTTACATATTTCTTTAGATTACTCAAAAATTCTCAAGCGAACTAGCACCTATTTCACGTGAATTATATATTATTTTTCCTTATTTCATATGCCTGCAGAAAAATGCCGCACCTTGCCCCACCTTTTCTCTTATTAGTTATAAAATTAAAGGTCTCTACTTGTTCCAACCAAAATTTCAGCTGCCGCTATCTGCCGCTTCGTGGGTTATTACAAGTTTTATGAAACATATTTTTTAAATATTTGTGATGAAAATACCATTTAAATATCGTGATAAAATTTATCACTTTTTAGAACTTTTTTAGAAATAAAAACTGTTCTTTCAAAAATTTGTTCATCAAAAGAAAAATGTTGACATTCATTTTTTTCGCGTATTTTTTTTTAAATGTCATGTAGCCCCATCTACATAGATTATAGAGTATAAGTGTCTTTGGTACATATACTAAAAATATCAAAACAAACAACTTTGCCGAAGAAAGTTTTTTTATAGAACGTCTCTTTCAAAAGATAGAACTAATCTAGATCAGTTTCTACTTATCTAGATCAAAACAAAAGTTGTCAAAATAATGCTTATTTCTTTTCAGAATACTTTGCTGAAGACACCAATCCTCCAGGCTACATACCTAGGGCACCAGAGGTTTTGAGCGTCGAAAGTACCATTCTGCTCCACTGTGTATCGTATGAATTTACGCTGGACTGCTTCGATCCCTAGGCTCCACGTAGCTTGATAAGGGCACCAAACGACGTATGCAAATTCAAACTGCGGGCGTACCAGTGAGCAATAAAGTGCCTTGAAATACAGAGGATCCCGTAATTCATTGGAAATTTTGAAAATAAATCCCAACAATCGATTGGCTTTGTCGGTGGTCGTTGAGACTTGATGAATATACGTTAGCTTTTCATCAAGAATGACTCCTAGATCCTTCACGTGGTCAACGCGTTGTAGCTGAGTTCTTGTGATGTTATAGTTGAAGGTAAGCATATTTCTCGTTCGATAAGAGCTGAAGACAAAACATTTTGCAACACTAAGGACCATCATGTTTCTTACACACCAGCTATAGAAGGTGTCGATAAGATGCTCACGACAATCGGCTTTATTCCGCATAACAAGAAAAAAATTTAAGTCGACGGCAAAAAACAGCTTTCCTCGACGCCTTAGAATGAAAATCGCATCGTTTACAAACAGTGAAAAAAGTGGTGGATTTAGCGTACTACCTTGAGGAAATATGGAAGTGTTGAAAAAGGATTCTGAAACAATATCGCCAATTTGAACAACGACTTCGCGGTGTACAAGGTAGGATCGAAGCCAATGGCAGAATCTAGTAGAACACTCTAGCTTATCAAGCTTTGTTATCAGTATCGCATGATGACTCTATCAAAAGCTGCCCTTAGATCTGTGTAAATAGTATCCACCTGCAATTTCTTGAACATTTACTCCGTGCAAAATAACGTGAAGCTGACGAGATTCGTCTTGACCGAACGTCCAGGGAATAATCCATGCTAAGATGTACGATGTAGTGTCGACAAGCAGAAAATAACGCTTCGTTGGTGATTGATTCAAATACTTTAGATTCGACTCCTAGCGAAGTGATTCCGCGGTAGTTTTTGCATTTGTCACCTTTCTTGAATACCGGAAACATTACTGGCGAACAGCGTACATTGCGCCACAGTTGTCGTAGCTTTTTCACCGTCGTAAAGCATCCTTGATGGAAGTCCAGGTCCTTTTCGTTTCGTGTTGACAAATGTCCAAATCCCTACGGGTTTCGGCGTAGATTATTCTGAATGCGGTTTACATTGCTTTTTACAGAAGCTTGTTGTAACAACGATACTCATTACTGGCTAAAGTGAACATGCGCTTAGAAAGAGGACACCGTCGATTTGGGTACGCACGTAAGGTTTTTGCTCGAGTACGTTTTAGCCAACGTCGTGACTAGACACTGCCATTCCAAAACTGTATCGCAAATCTGACTACCCCTCAGTGATTCAGGTAACTGGTACTGTCAAATTTGATATTTGGGTAGAAAATGCAAGAAACCAGCTGCACTGATGAACCTGTTATCGTTGTTCCTTTATGCTGATTTCGTTTTTAGAATCGAGTCGCTCTAGGTTCGCTCTGAGCTGTCACTTTTGTATGGATTTTGTAAATATTAGAGCGAACCTAGGGCAACTCTGATCTAAAACCGAAATCAGCATAAGTAAAAGATGATTTTTTCATATAACCAAAAAACTAATTACTCTATTAGGTAATTAACACTTCAAACAACAAAGCATTGATGAGACGTGATTTATTTATTATTATTTTGAAGATCTTACAAGTAATATGAATACCCTCGGCATGGTACTGTATCTTGATGCGGTCCAGGGGCTTTTCCACCAAAGCAGTATTACAGTGATTATATCACAGAAACTTGGGATACGATTATTTTCTTTTTAGTTAAGCTACATTGTGATCAATTTTAGTACTTAACTTGGCGACCTTTATTATCCACTGCCATGGTCAATTAATATACAATGTGGGTTTAGGGCCCAATTCTCTCTGCAGGCACCCTTCTTTTGTTGCTATATTGACAATTAGATCCATGCTAACATTCACTAACACAAATTGCTTATTCTCTCATATACACTAACAATCTCTCATTCCAAACGTACAAACGTGGCCTACGCAATAACACAAACCTGGTCACAAATACGAACGCCCGCGATCTCGCCAATATTCAAACGCCCCGATTGATTGGATGAACGTTGGAACCTAAGAACCTAAGCTCGCGCAATCATGAATCGGTCACGTCCGGAAGTCTCCGCCCTTGATCCTAGCAGCCCAAATTCATGCCTTTGGACCAATAGAAATAAAAACTAGACAAGACGTCCACGCGCGATCATTGAAGAATACGTGAACATGCGAATGGCCACACGCTTATAAAAATAATGTGTCCACGCGAAGTTACATACATACTAGCACACGCGACAAAAACGTCCACATACAAACGCTCGAGTCCTTCGCGATCATCCACGCACGACAACACCCACGATCACGTAAAAAGTATAACACCCCGGTGACTAAGTGAATGGTTTAGCACTAATAAATTAACAATCCCGGTCTCGAGAGTGAACCTCCAAATGCCCGTGTTCGCGCGATCATGAATCGGTTTCGTCCGGAATCCCCTATTCTCGGCCGTAGTAGCATAAGTCCAGGTGGACCAATCAAAAATATAATGCTCATATCCACTAAACTACATAAAAATCGAATGTATACACACAAAGTCACATACACGCGACAAACAAATATAAAAATGCTAGGGCCCTTCGCGACCATCCACGCAACCTATACCCGCGCTCTTCCAGACATTATAACATCCCGGTGATAATATGAACGTCTCAGCACTTGTAATCACTCAAACGCAGTCTCAAGCGTGATCCTACAGTTCCCCGCACTCGCGCGATCATGAATCGTTCACGTCCGGATGTCTCTATCCTCGATTCCAGAAGTCTAGGTCCATGCCTTCAATTGAATCAATTAAAAAGAAAGCTCTCATATACACTGGACAACACGGTTCATGGCGACATGGCCGGGGAATCTAGTGATATGGAGTAACTCACTCCCTGTCAGAATGTGATCCGTACACCGAAAACTAAATATCAGAACGGCGGTCCGCGTGGCACATACACACGAGCACACGCGACAAACACGTCAACAAACGATACTTCAGCTCTTCGCGATCATCTACGGACACCTACATTCGCGATCGCAACACTCCCGTAAAAACGTGAACGTTTTAGTACTTACGAAGTTACAAACGCGGTCTCAAACGCGAACCCGCAAACGCACGCGATCATGAATCGGTCACGTCCAGAAATCTTTATCCTCCATTCTAGTAACTTAGGTCCATACATTCAGTTATACCAATCGAAAAATAAAGCTCATATCCACAAGGTAGCGACATGACTGAGAACTCTAGTGATATGTAAGCGCCCACTTTTTTTCTAGAATCTGAACCGCACACGCAAGATTAAGCATCAGATTCACGGTCCGCGGGCGATCGTTCTGGAATACACGCAAATATGCGAAAGCAAACGGCATTTATATAGAATTTGTGCACGCGAAATTACATACACGTTGTCACACGCGACATACAAGGGCACACGCAATCGAACACGTTGATGTACAAATGCTCGAGCTCTTCGCGATGATACACGCGATTGCGAGTCCCTGCGCCCGCACGTGCCTAAGGCAGTGTTTTAGTGGGAGACATTGCCTGTCTCGTCTGCAAGTTGTAGTATGTGATTCTGACGGGGAGCCCTTCCGAGCTGGTTTAGTAGGACAACTCTCGAAAAAAAATTCGGCATACTATTAATACTCAATAACAATACTAACTCTTCTCTTTATTTTATTTTTATTTATTTTCGGTCTCATGCGTTATATTCTTGTGATGACCTTTTCGAGCTCATACATCCAAGAAGAGCAACATTGCTGCCAACAATGATTCTTCTCTGCCATCAGACGTCGCCAGGTTTTAAGACAATGGAGATGTATTCTCATACTCGATGGAATCAGATAAGTAGGAACGATCAACAAACTGCAAGTAGTATATTACACATTTCTTATTTTAACGTATAAAATATTATTCGTATTAAAATATTATTTACAGGCTCCACACATATCTCAACACACACAAATACACAAATGCTCGACAGGTGACTGGGCCAAGTGCATTCACTCGTAGGATCTATCATTTCGATGATCGCCTCGATTCTACGAAACCAGTGCACAAGTAAGCTGACATAAGCTAGTCTCATCTGGTGAATGCATGTAACCTGGAAACCCCAGACACGACAGGACGAGACGGACAGACTGGACTCGACGTGGCCTAGTTCAGAGTTTTTGGGCATTCTTCAATGCACGGTTAGTGACCTAAAAAAAGAAACATTCGGCATGTTATTTTTCCTTTTATTACTATATCTTAAGTTAGGTTCATACTAATACTCACTAACACAATTGCATGTTCTCCCATATACACTCACATCCAAAACGCACAAACGCCCCTAACTTTCGCGATAACACAAACCTGGTCAAAAACGCGAACTTGCATTACAATTTCAATCATCCACACACACCTACGCTCGCGGTTTCGCCAATATTAAGGCACCCCCTTACTTGGGTGAATTTTTCAGCTTTACAACCGCGGTCTCAAGCATTAACCCACCACTTGCGCGATCATGGACCGGCTACGTTCGGAATTCTATACTCTTGGTCAGCCTAGACTCATTCCTTCAGTTGGACCAATCGGGAATGATGCTCATATTCACCAGACAACACGTTCCTCTACCATACACTAAAGGTTAATTATCGGATTCACGGTCCGCGCGTTCGTTCAGGGATACACGTGAGTGTGCGAGTGACCACATGGGTCTAAGGTCGAGTTTATGCACGCGGGGTTGGAGACACGCTAGCATTCAAATGCTCGAGCCTTTAGCGATCACACTATTACACAATTAGTAAACGCCCACGCTAACCCAGACAGATATGCACTCCTGGACTCGAACGCTAAAAACACACCTTCCTCGCATACACCACCCAGGACTGAACATTAGATTCATACATACAAAGCAACAAGTAAGAATTACAGGTATTCGTCTGGCAACCGGGGGAAGTACATCTCAAACGCAAAACTTATCATTTGAATGATAAGGCTATGTGTTCAAGGCACCATAGCTTTGTCCGTCAGGTCAAGGATGTATGAAACCCGCTAGCCACCACCCTCGGCCCTAGCTGCCCATAAAGGGATAAAAAAAAATCTTACATGTAGTATGAATAATTGTTGTAGTGAATACCTCAAAAAGTGAACAATTTGTAACAAATTCTACAAAATAAAGAGTGTACAACTGCGTAAAATGAACACATTAATACCCAAGTATACATAAGCATTAAGCCATTGCACTATATTGGCTATACATTTGCACTAATGTTGCATTGAAACTCCATTACAGTATTAACAACGCAATAAAGCTCTATATTAGCATCAATGCATAACTGCACAGCCGACATATAGCATTATCGCTTGCTCTATATGCGTATATAAAGCGGATACAACGCGTACATGCTTCAAGGATCTTTAAAGCATGTAAGCTTTACAAGTGCATTTAATGCCATTATAGAGCAAATAAAAAGCTGATATAATGATATTGTAATGCTGTGGGTTTATTTGTTATGCAACTCTTCTTGAAGATTATATTCTGCATATTTCATTTCAATCGATCATATGCAATATAGTCCAGGGAACAAACGCAGCGCACTTACCGTGAAGGACGAGGCAAGGTACCCCAGTTCGAGACTTACTAAAGGTAATTTTCGTAAACATTCAGATCATGTGAGAACGAAAACCCATTAAGGATATTCATTACAATGCATTAGAACAGAGTCAATTACGGTTTTAAACAGAAAATTTTATTTTAAAATTTTTCCTTTTTGGTCATCATACCGAAAGGAAACATAAGAAATGGTTTAAAATAAATGGTTTAAAAACCATGGCGGACAATGACAGCCAACTGAAGTTTTTTAATAGCATTATCAGTGCCAATATAAGGCTTTCAAATTTGACATTTGTGGGCTGGTGCTGTATAATAGCATTAATACTGCAGAAACGAGCTGTCAATCTCTGCACAGTAATGGCACTATATTTCGCCTTTTCTGGCATAATACCAGCATTATATCAGTATTTAGGGCTTTACGACTCTTTAGGACAGCTTTAAATGTGGATCTAAAGCAGATATTAGGCTACGTTATAATGCTTATTGGTTACTTGGGTAGTTATAAGAAAAGTTTTATCACACTGCTAGATAGATCAAATACGTTGTAATAGCAACCTGGTCAGAATTGAATAATACAGTTACAAATACTGACACTGTGTTACGAAAAATTTCTCATCAAATATCGTCAGAAAGAAGAATGCGTTGGGTGTTATTACAACAAATATTCGAACAAAAACTTCTCAGCAAATAATACATTTATAAAAAAGGTTGACACTAATCGTAACAACTTTAAATTTTTAAATTGTTTTTTTTAAGATGCTGAATTTAAAGATCTACTGCAAATACCAGTTGAAACCTTGACAATCTAACGCTGTTCATCGATAGACAGCATTTTTTTATTCACGCGCAATGTTCTGTAATATCTGACTTTCCCCATTTCAATTCGCAAAAGTATAAAGTCACAAAGAGCTTCATAATTCAACAAAGATTATGTAGACAAATTAGAAGATACCAACAATTCTTGGAAAGAGGGAACCGTTGCTCCAATTTCAACACCCAGTAAATTAATTGTGAGAATTTCCTTCTGAGCTCCAGCTAGGTAGGACTTTTCGGTTGCGAAGTTTCTTATATTTCATTTTAAAACGGTGTGCGAATGATGCGGTTCACGTGGCCTGCTGAAAATGTTTATTCGGTGTGAAATGTGACTTTCTTGGCATGTTTCTTATCTGATTGTGATTATTCAAATAAAGTCTTTGCTGCGTCCCTGTTTGGGTACAATTATTTTCATTCTGACGCGCCCTAATACCGAATTTATAGTGGCAATAGTTCATGCGATTTCATCCTAATTTAGGGGAGAGGAAATTTGCAAAAATGATTGTCTACCAATTATCGTAGAGTACGTGTAAGATTTTCTTCTGGTAAGTCCCAATATTCCTAATTAGTTGTTTCTCCCTTAACCTATATATTTCGGTGCCAGCTGTACCAAAGTGTGGAGGACACCCACTTTTTGTTGACGTGACAATTTCCGCTCGATTCCGTAAATATTTATCAAAAGCGTGTATACAGCTTGGTATAGTATTCAGATGTGACGCAATAACAATAACTCCTCTCGGTCGGTCGGTCTGACGGTCATGTATCGGAAATCAGTTCGAAGCTTTCCTATCCAGCAGTGTCGTGGGTCGTAAATCGGAATTTTATACCAAAGAATATGTTTGGTTTAGTCCGTTTAGTTTTATCAGCCCCGCCACAGTCTGAACGAAAAACAATTCGCAGAATCGATTCCATTCATCGATGTAGAGAGCCTACACACAACAACCGCCAACGTAAAGTTACTGCTCATGGAGGGCCGCGCGAAATCAGTTTAAAGCGAATATGTTTACAAATTTGTCTTTTTGTGTAAATCCACATTCAATGAGACTTTTTGAAGTTAGTTATCCTGATTTGATAGCGTTGTGATACTATAATTCGTTTATTTCTAGTGAGTATATCCATTCGATCGCTGTAGATCTTACCAAATGCAACACAAAACAATGTTTGAAAAATGTGGTATAACCATCGAAATTTTGCTTTATGGCAAAACGCTGTCTTTTTAAACCTATGTTCGATCATTTGATTCTTCTAGAAAGAGGAAAAAATCCAACAGTAGGCTATGTTATGTACTTTTGATAAAACTACGCCGTTTTGTTTAAACGCCGTTTTGACACAACAATATGAAAATATAACTAGAGTTTTGTGAATTTTTCATCCAAGATATGAAATTTTTTTAACATTTTTATACCGACGCATCTTTGTTTTAACAAGAATTAAGGAAAATATATAGCTCCACATCTAACGACCAATTCATTTGTATGTTTATTTGTTACGATAAATTGCAAATAACTTGTTTTGTTTAAATTCGAAACTTATTCGCATGAACTCTTAAGGGGTTAGTGAGGCATTGTCACTGTGAAATTCTACAACTATATAATCCGTTGCTTTGTTTTCATTTTTAATTTCAAAGTTTATTCATATACTTTTGAGTGTATATGAAATAAGCAAAAAATCGATTTTTTAAAATTATTTACATGTTTGTAAATTTGATATGTAACCGTCCCCTTAAAAGTTCATGCGAACAAGTTTCTAGTTTCAGAAAAATTTCAACCGATTTTGATGATAAACAGTAGGGCATTGTAAAAAAATTGTTTTGGAATCTCCAACCCCTCCCCCTTTTATATTGTAACCAATATCAAAGTAAGCTCAGATGCCAAATTTCACTATATTTGGACAATTTTAGACCCCTGCTCACTTCGTTTGAAGTTTTTGACATTGAACAGTGGTCCAGAATGTAAATTTAGCAGGAATTTCAACTTTTTGCTAAAACTAATCAACTTAGCCTTACAATATTTTTAGGAAAGTTATTGTGCTTTGCAAAGCCCTTCTTCTCGTTTAAACGGAATCTAGGGTGGTTCTAATTTTAGCAAAATTTGAAAGTGAACTTTTTAACGGTTCGAGATAAAGCTTGACTGTATTCGATAAAGTTGAAGAACGCTAGATTTTAGAAAAAAAGCAAAACATGCGAGATCTCTTTTTATACTTTCCATTGCACGATAAATCAAAATGTATGCTTTAGGGTGTTTCTAAAAAACGATTTTATTTCTATAACTTTTGTAGTTTTTGTTTTACACTAAAGTAGCCTTGACGATTTGTTTAGTACACATAATTTGTTCATAAACAACAAATACTAAACTATTTTCCTTTCAAAGTTATGAAAACTTTCACATAAAAAATATAACTTTTTCAAATAACTTTGTGTTCGATTGGGTAAGTGCCCTAATATCGTTGCTACAGTGAACAGAAAAAAATTGAATTTTTGAAAGCGCAACCGGCCCACCCCTGAGTCAATTTCCTGGTCCCACCAGGAGTACTTGCTCCAAATTTGAAGAAAATCTGACAAGTCTAGCTACCGGACCAACGTGCCTGAAGTTTGCATGGGATTTTTCGACAACTTACATGAAGAAAACCCACTAACTCGCATTTTCGTCGCTAGGTGACACTGTGATAATTGCCCACAACTTTGTCGAAGACTGCTAGTGAATCCGGCTTTGTTAAAAGAAGTTATTAAACTTTTAACGAAGTGATGTCTGAGCCAGCTTTGCATGGGACCTAGCAGTGCATGGTTGTGTATCGGCACTCGATTCCCACCAACTATAAATTTTTTGAGATAATGGTTAGATTTAGCTGAATAGTAAGTTCAGAAGAATTATAGTACATATTACGAGTTATGTTTTGGTTAGAAAATTTTAGTTCCACCTGTGACCACATAGGGGGCGCCAACACTAACTTTTCATAGAAGTGAGATAAAACATCGAGATGTTCAGGAGAATTACATAAAAATGCTTGTTCTACAACTTTGTGGAAGGCACCTAATCTCTATCTTTTTTCGTTGAAAAGTTAGTGTTGGCGCCCTCTATGCGGTGAAAAGTGGAACTAAATTTTACTAACTAAAGCATGACTCGTATTACTTACTATAAATCTTCTGAACATACTATTGACCTAAACCTAACCATTATCTCACAAAAATGTTTAGTTCGTGTGAATTAAGTACTGATACACAACCATGCACTACTACAGGCGAAAAGATTCATTTCGCAAAACAACTTGAAACACATGCTGGATTGTGACACCGCTAGAATCAAGATCCCTATGCATATGGATAACGGAAACGTGGAAGCCAAATTCCATGATATGGAACCACGTATTAAAACGGTTGGCCATTAAAAGATTCATGTCGTATTTCGGAGAAGTGGAATCCATTACGGAGGACACGTGGAGGAACTACTTTCCAGGTATTTCAAATGGTGTTTTTGTGGTGAGCAGTCTTCCCATGAACATCGACAAGTTTGCACCCGTGCACAAAATTTCGTGCACGCGTTCATCATTAAACATGGCTTGCCTTTGTGTACAGGTTCGCATCGAACACCGAACCCAAGCGAACGATGTGCAAACTTAGGTTTAAACACCATGTACGTACACTGTGTGCGTACACAAGAAAGGCAACAACAAAACAGAATGAGTCAATGCTAGTGATGATGAGAGAGAGAAAGAGAAAACTAGTATCAAAAACCTGTGTGTACGAAAAACGCGTATGTACATGGGGTTCGGTTGTGCAGACGAACATGTGCTCGTGTTTTGGTACGCATTAGCGCGTTCGAGTTTGCACACGAAATGTGGATATAAGATGAGCACAGAACTCGCGAACATAATGTTCGATGTTCATTTGGGAAGACTGGTGGTGAGAATACGGGTAGACCAACCCATTCCCTCCTACCTTACCCTGCAGTACAAAACAGAAGGATGTGATACCATTATACAGCGAACTCTTTGTACATATCAAGGACAAACTAACATGTGCCAGTTCTGTGAACAAACGGCACATTACGGACAACCCTGCCTACAAACCGCTAATGCCAACACTCAGTCACCAATATCATTCCTGACTCACAAACGGTTGCCAAATTTGTGGCTACTGTTCAAACAATAATGACAACTGCAATAATGACCCGGACATGTGCGACGACGACAGGATAGGAATGACTTCCATGATATAGTTGACGTGGATGCAAATATTTTCCCAACATGAAAACGGATCTCGCCGCGCAATGGCAAGTTGCGCGTACGGTATCAGATAGACTCGTAGTATTAAGCGTTCATTATTTTTATTTTTTACATCATTTAAATATATAAAAGACCCACGGTTTCGTGAAGCTAACGCCTTGATTCGTGCCGAATAAATGAATTGAAAAAACCATGCACTACTAGCCCCATGCAAAACTGACACAGGCATCACTTCGTTAAAAGTTTAATAACTTCTTTTAACAAAGCCAGATTAACTAGCAGTGTTCGACAATGTTGTAGGCAATTAAATGATCTTACTTTCACTTACAGTGATAATACGATGCATACAGTGCAACCTAGCGGCGAAAATGCGAGTTAGTTGGTTTTCTCCATGTAAATTGTCGAAAAATCCCATACAAACTTCAGGCCCGTTGGTCCGGTAGCTAGACTTGTCCGATTTGCTTCAAATTTGGTGTAAGTACTTCTGGTGGGACCAGGAATCGATTCAGGCTTCATGCTTTGTAGTATAGATCGCCAAAAAATGGCAAATCGATATTTTTATATAACTTGCAATGCTCACTCAAAAAATAGTTCATTTTTGGTCAAAAGTATGTATAGCTTTCTAACGAAAGAATCTAGAGGTTCAGTATATTAAGACATACTGTTCTCTTTCAAAATATCTAAAAATATTTCTAAAGTCTCCTTAATGAAAATCAAAACTGCAAAAGTTATATAAATGAAACCATTTTTTAAGAAACACCCTAATTTCTTCGGTAAAATTCTTGTAAAATGTAAAGTACAAGAGATAGAGTTCCGGTGTCTTCGACAAAGTTTTTTAAAATTTAATTTTCATAATTTTTTAGAAGACTGCGGAACTCTATCTACAACCATTAAATAGTTTATTTTCTGATGTTACTAAATTTAGAACCACTCTACATACTATTTCTAATAATAGAGGTCTTTTGAAGTACAAAATTTGATCATGGAAACGAAACTATATCTTTTGTATTGTTCACCGTGAAAATAGTTTAAATATAGGGTAGCAAATTTTTAATGTAGCATTTGCAGTTTCCATTTTTTCTAACATATCCTTCAGAGTTTTAGGGGACCAACATTTTCTTCTAATACATCAAAACTCTAGCTACTATTATTCAAAAGATATAAGTACTTATAATATAAATCAATTTTGTGAATACCTCGAATCATCACCCTAGTTGAAAAAGAAATATATTTTATTTGCTCCAACAAGTGACATAGGTATTCCAAAGAACCCAATTTTTGGTAAAATGTTGTGCCATGAAACAAATTATTCGTCTTAAAACAGTCTTAAAGCTGTCTGAAGACTACTTCAGCTTTAAATCAATACTGCACAATAGTGATTCATGCACCATTTATAAATACAGTAAGTGGATCTCAGAAATCGAACGGAGCCCTTGCCCCTTTGTTAGAATACGAGAAGCTGGGGTTCTCGAATATTTCGTCACTTAAATTTTATCATTTTCTTGTGCATATATCTCTAATATTTTTTAATCAAATTTCATGTTGTTGTTGAACATGAAAAATCCTTAAGAACAAAATAGATGTAAATCTGCGATCGGTAAAATATAAATGCATTCGAATTTTTGACATTTAGTATCAATTCTACACTTTATCATTATATAGCACATATCAACTCCATTTAACAATAAATTGTTATTTAATTTATTATTTCAAGTATGAAAAACGCTCAATAATTACATGGTAGATGTTTCATTTCAGACAAAATACGCAGAAAATTTTAGTTTGTTGCTATAGTTTGATAACGCCTCGATCTTCAAGCTCGCGTTCGAGCTCTGCGCAATAACTCTCTTCTGCGAGTCCCATTCAGGAGAACTAACTATGGGCGCCAGGGCGCTGTTACCGGACTCCAGCGTGTGTTTAACAGTGTGGCGACGGCGTTTGACTTCAACCTGACAAGGAATTCGATAAAAACTAAAATTATTCGTATTCTGAAATGTAATTAGTTTAAGTAACCACCATTGGGGCCAAGGGGTCTGTTGGTGACGGTACAACAAATAAACAAATTACACTGTTATTATAACACGAGTAAAATATACCAAAAAAACTCCTTCTGCTTCAGGAAAATCAAAAATTGCAAAAAATCTTCAGGGAATTTCTATAAATTTCAAGCAAATCTTACGACTTTCAGGGATTCAGATAGTTCTGGGACTTTAAAGAAGTCCTACGGAAATCAATAGTAGGATTTTATTGATTTCCGTAGGACTTCTCTTAAATCTTAATAAATTTGGGGAAATGCTCAAGACATTACTATAAAATTCCAAAGAACTGTATGAGACCAAGGAAATATTTTTACTTTCCATTTTCAACCATCCTGGTTGATGGAAACCCTAACATTCTAAGATTAAGTACTTGGTGATAGGTCAGTTTATCACTAATAGGATGATGAATTGATAAATGTTATTTTTGTAAAGTTTGATTCAATATTAAACATAAAAAGTAATATTTTGAATTTTATTTTTGCAATTCGATAGCTACGTACGTTTCGAAAAAAAACGAAGCGAAGGTGTACGTACTATCGAGGTATACCTGCACCTTATTTCTCTAAAGGTTCCTTAACCATATCATGCCCACCTTTCCTCTAGTGCATGTAGGGTTTCAATGCTATTTTTTCTTGAAAACCGTGGAGTCAAAAAACACGAAAAGCCTTTTTTCATAAAGACAGGTGCTTCCCTCGCAGTGCTAGAAGCTGCTCAATTTTTACCTTCCAATGTTCAATACAATTCTTCTAGAATATTTCCAACAGTCCAATTGCGTGGAAAACGTAGCCAAAGACAATCTTAATTAATAAGTTTTATCAATTTTCAAATAACTGTTATGTGCCCAACAAAAAAAACACCTTTAACAGGCCAACGTGGGTACCCGGGTACCCACAATTTGAAAAGCTCATAACTATGGCTTCCTTTAACCGATTCGGACACTTTTAGATGTTTTGGATTCAGGAACTCGGCCACTTTTTGATTCTGTCAAGCTGAACCGGTTGAATGGCTCTGGTTCTTGGTAATCCGGATTTTCCGGAGTAATGTTCCAGTACTAGGGTATGATTTGTAAATTCTAATAGCAATATGAGTTTAAAAACTCTTCAAATTGTCTCGGAAGTCTGTTATTTGTTGTTACGGGACCCTATAGCAGTTTAAAAAATGGAATTGGAATGGAATGGCCACTCGCGGCTCCACGGGAACCAGCTCCAGAATGTCCGTTCCGGGGTCAAGCCACCAAATGGTTAAAAGACCACGAGATATAGCCTACTGATGCAATTCCAAGAATTATGATACCCATATTGCTAGTATTCCATTGAGATTCCCAAATAGTATCCCAGCACTGGAGCATGCTTTCGGAAATCCAGATTTCCGGGAACCGAATGAAGTAACCCTATTCATTTTTACTAAGTCTAAAAGAAGATGAGTTCCCGAATCCAAAACACGAAGAAGTATCAAAATCGGTTGGAAATTACCGTAGTTATTGGTATTTCACTTTTGTGGGTACCCGGGTACCCACGTCGGCCTGTTACGTAGTAAATTCAGGAGCCCCTCCTTACACCCCATTACTATATCAACAATATTATTAACCTAAAAGCTTGACGTAGTGAAGTTCTAAGATGTCATAAAGTTTCGATTTCCAGCTATGGATAAACATGGGAATTTCATTAATTGAAACCTAAAAAGGTACCCGGGTACCGCGTCGGATACATAACGGATAATATTGCAACAGAACGATATATGAAAAATTGACAGCACTGCTCCATCGAAATTCAATCAGTTTAATTGCAATCGCTTCAGTTCTAGAGCTGATCCTTGTAACTGTTAATGCTCAAATGAAAGGCAATAGTCATATTTATTTGCCTTACTTGGTTTTGTGAACAAACCTTGCCTCAACTAAAAGTTATAGCTGTTTAAAAACTTTATTGTCCACTAACAACATGGGCATGAAGGTGTTAAGTGTCTATATTTTTTGCAACAAGCAAATCTTATATTTTAGTAAAAGTAACATGCGAGTTTTTCTTTTTGTTTAAACTCGGGAATTGTTACATTGTATTTGAAAGCTGGCTAATTCTATTTAATATCAAATTTTACAGTATATTGAAATACTTTTTACAGCGCAAGTTGACATATATTTCACCATGTATTTATTTTTTGGGAAACTACTACAAGCGCACAATTTTAGGTAAAACCATCCAATCTTGTGTTTCATACATCAGTACATGGTTTAACCCTTTATAAGGCAGTGGAAACTATATTACCACTTTTCGTTTTGTTCGTGACGCAGGAATATGAGGTGATCAGTGTTCTAACTTAATGAAATCTATTTGTTAGGATTCTGGCAACTCTTCTTGTTGTTTTTTTAGATACAGTGAAAACTTTTGGATTGGTGAAAAGTTTTTTGAAAAAAATACGGCGATTTCCTTTTGGACAATAAAATTAGCTCGATTACGAAAAAATACTCTAGGCCTTACGCCGCTCGGTCATGCAAATTCGTAAAAACAACTATTTTTAATCTGAAAACTTGGTTTATGAGTTGCAAAAACTGCAAAGATAAAAATAAAATGAATTTAAATAGGTGACAATATAGTTACCACCGTTTCTTTTGGTGAAAGAACCGTGTCTCCATTAATATAACATTCATTATTAGCCATAAACTCTAGGTTTAAAAAAGGTGAACATAGAAAAAAATGTGTTGCGTCTAAAATTATGGAAAGTGATCAAAGTAACCCAAATTTACGGTACTTGTCTTTTTATTGCGATAAATGCACCTCGGAACGTCGCAGTTCGAAAAATCACCAACCCTATGTGTGGGGTTGGGTATTGAACACAGGTGAGCTACATATAAGGCAATTGATTTATCAACAACGCTATACCCGCCCCTTTGTGAGCCCCTTCTTTTGTTTAAGCCGCAATTAGGGTTGTTATAATTTTACCATAATTAAAAAATATTGTTTTAATCGTTCTAGATAACGCCATAGTAAGGATGTGTAAAACGACCAATTTGTTTGTTTGATAATGACATGTAAACTCCATTTGTTAGATCTGTCATTTTACAAAAAATTTAAAAAAAATTGATTAAAGTCTTAAGTAATCTACAGGAAACTTTGAAATTATTTTGAATGGATAATTTGTTTCAAGCCATCTAACTAACCATTATCTTTGAATAGGTGTGAGCACCTTTATGTCAATGTTTTTTTTTTTTGAATTCCAAAATCACCGATTAGGGCAAACGAAAGATAATTCTGTTTTAACCAAATATAAAATCATGTTTCGAGGTGTACTCAACAAAAAATCCAATGCCAATGCTTTTTTAAATTTTCTCAAAATTTGTTTTTGTGAAGTTGTAAGTACACGGTGTATTTATTAGAACAACTTTATGCAAAAAAATTCAGCATCTCTGAAACTTCGGAATATTAAAGAATGGACTTTCCCCTTTCATTTGAAACTAATATCAAAATGATCCGTCGGGGGGTCCAGAGCAACTTTTTTTTGAAGTTTTTTTCGTAACAATATTGGTTTTACTACTCGAGCTGGTTCATATTTCTGTCCCTAGATGGTGCTTTAGACATTCGAAAAACACTAAATGTGAGAATTTCATAGAAAATTTAATTGTCTACAAGTTTGTTGACAACTAAAAATTGATCTGAAATCACCCAGAAAAGTTGTTTAAGATTGTAACGAAGTTATATCTAAGATAGTTTCACACGAGGCCTAGTGGTTTGGAATTTTCTCGCACTTAGACAGAAAACTATTTGTGCTTTTGATTCAAGTTTGTATTCTTTCCCGATAGGTTCGAAGGAAGTACCATTCATCGGAAGGTATTGCTTGGTTACAAGGGTTTGCTTACATTTATGTTTTAGAAAGGACCATACGTCGCATAATTTAGGTTATGATCGTTTAAGTCAGCTATTATAATTCTGTTCAAGACGAAATATTGGGGCACACATTTTATAATTGAACGCAAACCACAGAAGTAACTGTCCAAATTAGTGGTTAGCGTGAAACGATTTATTCAAATTTTTTCCGCAATGTATATTGTGGCAGTTGGATTTTACGGCCATTTCCTATGAATTACGCGAGAAATCGTTAATAATGCTTAGATTATGCGAAATGTATTACTTTTGAAAACAAAATATTATTTGAGTACAAGAAAAACCTTATATACATACAAATCCACGAATATATCCCAAAAAATATCTTGATCCAAAAACTCAAAGTTTTTTGTTCACTGTTTGTCACATTGAGTTAATTTTGAAAAAGATAATCAGCGTTTTTAACCAAGCATTGCAATGAAATTCGCGAAATATTGCAATGGTGTTAACAGTTTCATTGAGTTTGTTCAAATATAAAGATTGAACTTCAGGGCAAGTGAATTTTATACGAAGATGCTAACAAAGTAGGTAGGTCACCCAGTGTGGTAGAGCTATAGTTTTTAGCCGTATTTGAATGACAATATCTCTTCGGGGGTGTTGTCGTTCTGTTATCTCAATATCCCCTCGGGGGTGTTGATATATCCGCTCACTGTTTGAGTAGAGGTTCTAAATCCCTCCGGGGGTTGGAAGTTTTATTCCTGCTGTTGTAGCACCTGCAGATCGTTCAGCATCACTCCGGGGGTGCAGAATGCTCTGTTTTAATTGTTCTGTGTCGTTGTTTTCCTTACCCCTAACCTTACCACTTCCCCAATCCTTCCCATCAGGAAAATGATGAAAAGACGATTCTTGGCAAGGCACAAATCTCCGATCAACATGGGGAACGTGCCATTTGAGCCAGACGCTCCTGATTCCTGATTCCTGATTCCGCTGAATGCACTGTTCAACTAAACACAAGTATTTGGCAAATGAAAAAAGTGCATGTGAATTGACTTACAAACCACAAGGGTTTCTGTGAAACTAACTTAGACTTAGACTTCGTTGAAATATTAAATAACTTTTCTGGATAATTTCAAATCGGTTTTTAGTTGTTAACAAAGTTGTAGACAATTAAAATATCTATCAGATTCTCACTTTTAGTGTTGTTCGAATGTCTAAAGCACCATCTAGGGATAGAAATATGAACTAGTTCTATTGTAAAATCTATGCTTTCACGAAAAAAAAACTTTAAAAAAAAAGTTGCTCTGGACCCCCCGACGGATTATTTTGATGTTGGTTTCAAATGAAAGGGGAAAGCCCATTCTTTCATATCCTGAAGTTTCAGAGATGCTGATTTTTTTGCAAAAGGTTGTTAAAAAAAGACACCGTGAGTAATTATAACTTTTATATAGCAGAAGTTAGGTTTTTATGCGTTTCTTTAAAAACGCTGAAAGCCAAACATGCTAGTCTCGAAACTAGAAGTCACACATGGAACTCAGCATTTCAAACGCTTTTTAGCGTGTGTGGTTTCTATGATTTTATGATTACTAGCAATGTATGGTTAACGTATGAGATTCATTTTTAGGCTGCATCCGAACATGCTATTGGCCAAACTAGCAAACCTCCATTCAAACAAAATCTTTTTGGTCGAATGCAAATCCGAGAATGTAAAAGGATCTGTTGCAGCTCTCCAAATACATTTATATGATTCTAGTCAGGATGCTGCCAAATGTTGCTAACTTAATTAGCACATGGATACTGTGCAGGATGTTGAGTATTATTATTATCATTATTATTTTATTTTGATTATGGAGGTTCTAACCTTAGAATCATTCGCCTCTTTTCGGGTTAGAGAAATCTCTTTTGGGGAAAATCTCTAACCCTATGCGCAGGGTTGGGACTCGAACCTAGGTGAGCTGCGTACAAGGCGATCGATTTACCAACTACGATATGCCCGTGCCATGACTATTATTCATATGATCTTTGTGAATCCGATTACGGAACTTTCTATCATCTGATATGTAACTGCCCTGTAGTAATATAATTGCATATCCGAATTGTATCCTGAGTTGAAACCTAAGTTTATGTTATTGTTCTTAACCCGATGTGATAAAAATAGAGCTACATCAGGCGGGTTCATTATTCCTTCGAGAGTAAAGCATCCAGGCTGTTAGAATGTTTTGTGTTGTGATTGTATTGTGTTATCATTTTCCATTAACCCTGCCTTGCTTGTCTCCTTCCTTTCCCTTCCCAACACGAAAATGATAAGACGACACGACAAGGGACAAATCTCCGAATAACGTGGGAAATGTGCCGATTGATCCAATTTATTTAACTGTTTCCGTAATGATTCTGCCAAGCTTAATATTCCGAAACGCAACCTTCCAAACCTTCCTCGCAATTAAGTAAATTGTTTTATAGGTATGTTCCTAGACTAGACTATTGAATTTTTTGGTAATAAAATAATTAAATGAATAATTATCGACAAACATATGATTATGGGGTATAAGCCAACTGTTAAAATCAGCCCGGGGACAACTTGACACATAGTGCTTGTTTCATATATGTACCACTAATTTGATGGTGGTATGCCTTCTCCGTACGAGTACCACGAACAACGAAATGAAATTGTTTCAAGAGAAAAGCGTGTTTCGTTACGTGTGTTATGAACGCCGTCAATGCAGCAAGAACAACATTTAGAAAAAGCGTATTCCAAAATATGGATAAAGAAAATTATTAGAGAATAAATTTATCCCTAACTGGAAACTACAGACACTTTATACACAGACTAGCGAAGTGTCAAAAATTGCAGCCAAACGGACTGTCAAAAAGTGCAGCCAAACGAGCATGAGGGTTTTTGTAGGGGAAGTGCAAGATATTATATAAAGTGTCTGTACTGGAAACTGTCAGCAAGGTACATAAATCTTATTATAAATTTAACTAGAAGTCGTTGTTTTTTTGTTTTATTGTTGTGTGAAGTGTGTAATCGGTAAACCATTTGTGCTTTTTGCCCGAGAAATATAAATGAAAATCATTTTGGCCAATGAAAGTAAATCACCAAGCCACAATTCGTGAACACATGACATCTTATTTCAAATTAATTAAGAACGTCAAGAATTCTAGAATTTCGTTTGGGAATATAAACGAAATATGTAGGATTTTGTACACAGTTAGCAAAATTGGTTTTGGATATAATTTGTGCGCTTTTACCAGAATTCTGGCAGCAAACCGGTAGTGCCCGGTTTTAGCAAGAATACTGCCAGGAATATACAATTATGTTCGATTCTTGCCAGAGTTTTGTTCGACTTTTGCAATAATTCTTTCCAAAAGATTTTGCGATGGTTTTGGTACTGATCCCTTCAGAATTTATTTCGCATATTACTCAGCTCCATCCCGACAGAAAACTAATTGAACGGCGTCTACCGGAGGATTTCATGTTGGTTCGAAGATTTTCGGAACTTTTCAATATAAGTGTAAGTGGCTCGATTTTGAAAGCCATCTTCTTGTATTTCTGAAAATCGATTAATTTTTCTTGGAATCAAAATCAATTTCAAAATGGAATCTATGTTTCTGTTAAAGTATGGACAGTTTCTTATTTGAAGAGCGAAATAAATTTGGTGATAGAAATGCTTTAATTGTTAATTTTTTACAGATATAGGAAATAATAGATGGGATGCGCCTTTTTTAAATTTTGGTCCATTCGAGCCGCCATGACATCACCAAATCACCACAAAATTTGCTTAGGAGTTCAATATATGGGAGCTGTCAAGTTGTCCCCGGGCTGGTTAAAATGCACTTTGAAAAGAAATTCCGGATAAACCGTTACTCGCCAATCACAATGTGATTCACAAATGCTAATAGTAAACAAAAGAGAAAAGTTATCTCTTTTATAAAATGCTGTGAGCTATGTTCGGCCAGTAACGGTTTGTGAGGAATTTTCCTTCAAAGAGAATTTTTATAGTTGGCTTCTACACCGTAATCATATGTTTGTCGAGAATTAATTCCTTTATTAATAACTAATTGATAATTAATGTCATTTATTGATTTAGTTTGCGATTTGTTATTCATTTATTTATTTAATTTCCTATTTATTTATTCATATTATTTATTTATTTATTTGTTTATTCATTTATTTATTTATTTGTTTTTTTAGTTAACAGCTTAAATGTCGAATACCATTTCCCTCTTCTCTCACATAAGAATGTGTGCCATTTTACAAAGTGGTTACTGTAATCTATTGATTACTATACACAGGTTCTTTTAATGCCATTTTCGTTTACATTTAGTAAAGCCAGTTCATTAATTTATACTTGAAAACTTTCCTTCCAGTAGCAATAGCACAGTTATGATCAATAAATATACTGCCATACATTGAGTCTGCAGTTTGAATGTTGATTGTGTGATACAAGCCCAGACTTCCGAAAACATCGAAGCTTTACTAGTTTACTAACCTACAACATGTCGACGCTGTTAGTTAGATAAAGGAAACCCTTCCAGCCGCCCTGTTGGCTTGCTGTATATTAATTCTTGCTTATAGAGAACGAGAGCAAAAGCACGCAAAGCAAAATGAAAATGGGCGTGTACAACAGTCTGTTCTGAGCTTTTTCATGCCTTATGCTCATTCTCGGTTTGTAACAAAAATACTCCCACTCCATCGTTCCGCTGATGCTGGCGCTCATCTGTCTAGTGCGTAACATCTTTATCGTCAGCATACAAACATATTGACAAACATGCCAGCAGAATTTCGACCCGTCATGGAGTAGCTTGAAAGCTTTTACTAAATTGCTGTTGACTACGCTTGCCGGAAGAAAAATCTTCGGGGAAATTGCAGTATGAACATATGGATGGAGCAGGATAAAGCCACCCATCAAATCAGACTATGATAGTGCAGTATGAGCCTACACAATTAATTCAATACTAAGCTATAATGTATCAGGCTATCTTTAGAACTACAAATACATAACGTTTTAAACAAAATAATAAGACCTCACAAAAATGGTAAAAATGTAATTTTCTACTTTGGACCAACTCAGTACCGAGAAAAACAAGCAACCATGATTATCCGTACTTCATAGGTGTGTTGTGAATTATGTTTAGAATTTTCCGGACTTCGATCCACTTCAATTATGTTACACCTTTGTTTCATTCAACCATGTGATCATCTGCCATTATTATTAACCTCACTTTAGATAGGGTGAACAGGTCTAATACGCCCCCTTAACCCTCCAGCACTCGCGCCAAATTTTGTAACACGAGCACTCGCGCGTTGTACTTTGTACAACACATGTAGTCTTTAGAATACTTCGTGATCCGTATCATCTGGAGCACTACTTTCTTCTGCAAACTTGGGCAGCAGATAATGGCCTTTCGGATGGGTGAATTAACATGAAGGAATTCTACCGATAGGCGGCGCTAGTGAGCATTAATTTTTTGATCTACTTTATCTAAAGTGTCTGATTTTTCAGCAGATTTGTGTCTTCGGCAATGTTGTTCTGGTGATCAAAGCCTACGAGGTGGTATGCGAAATAGTTTGATATTCTGCTACTACTTGGCGCTAGTGGTCATACCATTCTTTGCGTACATATTCCAAAATTATAAATGAATAAATTAGTTTAGTTGAGTTAGTGGAACGTCATCTGACTAGTGACTAGTGAAATTCTCGGAATATCATCGATGGTGATATTCACCATTTTTGGTTTTAGTTCGAAGAAAAAATAGAACAACGACCTTCCAAAGAGACAGGAAACTGAGATACAGTGGGTCGAAAAAATTACATGCTCAAGTTCACTAGCGCCTCCTAGTGGATGAATCCCATATTATTCGATGTACAACCTTGAAGGTTTTAATCTCGTGAGCAACTTTGCCGAATGCACTTACACGCTAAAAAATCAGGAAATTAAGATATATTAGGTTGAACAACTGACAAGCTCACTAGCACCGTAGGTTTCTGAACCAGCCGTTATACCACCTCATAGGTTTTGATCTGCTTAGCAACTTCGTCGAAGATACTGACTTTCTAAAAAATCTAGATCTAGAGATATAGTAAGCTGAAAAAATAACATGCTCACTGGCGTCACCTAGCGGCAGAATTTTATATCAAACTATTTTATCTTCCACTGACTAGCTCTTGATCTTCTGAACAAGTTTGCCGACTTGAGGTATATCAGTGCACAAAAATGAGTGTATCTTGTCTAAAACATGATTTCTGAGGAATACATAGTGGTTTGGCATTGATAAATGTCTTTACAACTAAATGATAACGAAAAATCCCAAAGTGTTGTACAAAGTACAACAGCACGATTTCTCGAGGGTTAAACAAAAATAGTTGTTTTTCAACGTTGGACACTATGATCTGCGCATCAACTACTCTAATGTATATGTATATTAGTTAGAAATTAGTTCCTGCTTCATTTTTTATCAAAAACATCCTAATGCATGTATCAATACACATTTTTCAAAGATGCTCAAATTCTAGTTTCTTTTTTCACCCAGAGCAAAACGCCTTGCCTAAATAGTTACTTTGCAGTTGTGCTAATAATGGCCCATAGCGTCCAAAACTTAGTGGGGCGTTATGTCCGGTGGTGAGCTATTGTGAAAACATGAATAATTCTACATACACACTTAGTTTCAAGCCAGATAGGAACTTTAATATTCTAGTAAGCTAATCAAAATAGTTCTATCAAATCCTACTCTTTCTAATTGGCTGAAATACCAATAGAAAGATAGTGGTAAATTACATCGAAATAGCTCTTTTGAAAATTTGTGTATATTGTTGTTCTGCAGCATATTAAAAATATCAATCTAACTTAGTGCGTTGATTTCATGAAATGATACTGCTATCAGTCATTTTTACTTTTCAGATAATTCATGACTGGGAATTGAAGTGGGGAATTTTGCCCCGATGGGGCGTATTACACCCTCTTACCCTACCTTTTGGTGAACTATTAGTTTAGTGGAGCTTCTTTGGGATATGATAGACTATTAATTGTTTTTATTTCATATCTATCTGAATTATATAGCTTTTAGTTAACCCTTTATAAGACCCAGAGTTCGGGGCGAATAATGAATATTATATTAATGGAAACACGATTCTTTCACTTAGTTTAGAATATATTAACATTTATTTCGCAATAAAAACTGTTTTGAAAAAGGTGACAATATAGTTACCACCGCCCGGTAAAAACATTACATGAAGCTGTATTTCTGAAGGATAGTATAGGAAGAAACCCAAACGAAAACTTGTGCTGTCATGCAAGTTCTCATGTAACTATTTTTCAGGACTATTCTATCAAGTATTTCGTACCCATCACCAGCTGGACCGGACTTGATTATCACGGTTAAACAGCAATAAACAATACCTTTTACAAATATTTCAACGACTAGTACACGAGACATGCGAAACCGCTTACCCTATATTTTTTTTTTGGGTGAAGTAACCAAAAAACGGGGTCCAAAGTGCTGGACCGAGGCGAGATGTTGGGAACGCGCAAAATATATGTTATTTGACAACCACAGACTACCCCTGCTATTTTTGACTTGGCTTGTTTTACAGTTTTTACCTCCACCTCAATGCAGGACCGTGGGCAGAATATTGTTAAGGAGGAAAGGGGGTGGGGTTAATTTTATTCGGTTCTTGTAAAAGTAGGGTATAGCAACCTTCAAACTTTGAAGATTTTTTTTTCATGTTGTCGAGAAGGAATCTTCGACAAACACCACTGCCTGCTGGCTTGTGGTAGTGCCGGTTTCTTACTGCAGTGATTTGTACTAAACTTACCGAATAAACCTAAACTTCTTGTTCTTTACAGCTCTCATCCTTACGCAGTCACCGTTAGGTATTACTTCAATAGGGATAGTGCTCTTACTCTTTTTATTGTGTTAATTGTTCGTGGATTTCCATTGCTGTTGTTTCTTGCTTGCTGTCCAACTTTCGTGGTATATCTAACTTGGAGAGGTCTGCTGTAAATATCGTCACTTGCCGAGACGCGAAACGATCCAGGGGTGCTGACCTTATGACCTACATGTCTTTACAACTACCTTCCAGGGTTTCTTATCGTTCTTGGCGCTACTCGTTCCTATTTATCTGGTCCTATTTGGCTATTTAGCTCTCAGGAACTAGGATAGATTACCGGCGATTTTCTGGATAATCTTAATTTCGATTGTTTCCGACTTCGTGTTGCTCGTTTGTTGTTTTTCATCCTTTGCTGATATTGCAAGCTCGTTGACCAACTTTTTTTCTGCTCAGAAAAATTTCAAAAGTAATTAAAACACGGTGTCTTTGTCGAACAACTTTATTCAAAAAAATTCGGCATCTGTAAAACCTTGGGATATAAAATAATGGACTTTTCCCTTTCATTTGAAAGTAAAATTAAAATATTCTGTCGGGGGGTCTAGAACAACTTTTTATTTTAAAGTTTTTTGATTGAAAACCTAAGTTTTTTAATGAAATTAATTCACATTTTTGCTACTATTTGGTACTGTAGACATTCAAAAAGTACTAAAAAGTGAGAATCTGATGAACAATCTTATTGCCTACAACTTTGTAGAACGCTATGAATCGATGTAAAATAACCCGAGAAAGTTATTAAAATTTTATCAGTTTTTAGGTGTGCGTGGGGCCTATGGATTAAGAAGTCGATTAACAAGGACATACAGAAAAATGTTGGGTTTGATGAACAGTAAATTCAGATAAATTTCAATGTGTACAAAGTCCCATTCTCAGCATAAACAATATATTTTCAGATTCCTCCGGGTCTTGGGCGAAAATGACACTTTATGAACAAGGAGGTGTGGAAAGGTGTTGATCAAATTTATTCGATAATCTTACACGTTTTCAAGATGTTGATTAATGTAGTAACGGATTTTATCATGCTTTTTTCATTTCTTTTCTCACTCTAGGAGATAGCTAATGTAAACTAGACCCTTCTTCCTGATCCTGTCCTGCCTGGTAAAATACAATTGGCTTAAATTCAAAGCTTTATATTTGAATGAACTAAAGTAGACAGTTCGAGTCATTGTAATAAACGACGGATTTTATTGCAACTTTGGGTTGAGAATCCTGTTTGTCTTTATCAACATTAAAGCTGTACGCACACGAGGCGACAGGACACATGCCACAAAAAATATTCACTATGGATTTTGTTCTACCTATTCCAACGCGGCAACAGCAACAGCGTTGGAATAGGTAGAACAAAATACATAGTGAGCATAGGGCTTGTCGCCTCGTGAGCGAACAGCTTAAAGGAGAGATGATTGAAAGAGACAAAAGTTCTTCGAGTTTTGGATGCATGTTTGTTATCTTTTGGGGTAGATTCATTTCATCAGAATTTATAGATGTAGATTTTTGCTTGTCCTCCAATTTTATTTCCAAAACGAACACACTTCACATAATCTTAGAAAATCGAACAAAACCAAGTTTCATAATTTCCTTTAAGAATAAATTTTGGAGTCGTTACTCGTTGAACACGGATCAAAACAGAAAACGAACAAGAAAATATCGGGCTGGACCATGCATTCAGTAAATGCTCAAAGTAATACAAGTCTGTTTATTGAAGATTTCCCTCATAATGTGGGATAAGAGCAAAGACAACATATCAAGAAGACAGAGTTGCCAGTTCAGTTCAGAATCTGGAGACATTAACAGCAACACGTCTTTCGGGTAAAGGTGATACTGTCTATAACTACTTTTATATTGAGATCGCTATCTTCGTACAATAGACAAAACCATTATTTCTCATTTACTATTGCGATTTCTGTTCAATGTACAGCGATTCCCAAAAGTTTGTAAACTTGATCATAAATCTCATCGAATTATTTTTCTATCCTTCATGAAACTGTCAATCAGGATTCTCAATCGAAATCAAACAAAATGACTGAATATCTAAACAAGGTTGATCAAATATAAAGTTAAAGTTTAGGCCAAATATATCCCACAAGATGCTAACGAGCAAAAAGGTTGATTCAAGATTACATCAAGCATACTCCAGAATGAGTGAAGAAATAAAAAAGAAGAAACAAATATATCTGTGACAGAAAAAAACTGTTTCATTTTGCTGTATTACCCAGCATCTTTCAAAAGAGTACTAATTTCGTTCAAATTTGATCTACTCTTCTTTATATCTCCTTGCTCCTAAAATATCATTGGTGCGCATAAAACGGTGAAATCTGCCATTCTGTTTTTTCCGCTTAAAGGTGGGACTTTGCTAGCATTCAGGTTCTTCTGAGCACACTGTTAAAATAAGGCAAACCAATTTTTTACAAATGAAAATGTCTTAGGAATAAAGCTAGGCCATGTGCGAATCTAGAAACTTTGATAAAAATTTAATAGCTTTCTCTTGCGATTTTAGATCGCAGTGTAGTTTTCTACAAAGTTGTACACGATGAAATTGTCCATCAGATTCTCATTTTTGGTAATATTTGAATGTCTTCTACCTAGGGGCAAAAATGTGAACCAGTTTCATTCAAAAACCAAAGTTTTCAAACAAAAAATCTTTAAAATAAAAAGTTGTTCTGGAGCCCCCGACAGAATATTTTAATTTTACTTTCAAATGCCCATTCTATCACATGCTGAAGTTTTAGCGATGCCGATTTTTTTCGAATAAAATTGTTCTACCAAACACACCGTGCAAAGCCTTCATTGGAATGGGTTTTAGAACCCCCGCCCCCCCCCCCCCGTAAATCGGGAATTTGGATGGATGCCATAGAAAACATATCCCACCGTAATTTTCTGATCATAGCAAAGGTTTTGGACATCCGCATAGCTTTCTTGTGATTTAGCAGGTGCCGATCATTCGTTAGCAGCAAACAATATATGAATTTCATGTAATTGTTTTCGCCGACGATTTCTATGACGCGCTCTCGTCAAATGTTTACACTCTAACGAGCTAGCTCACTTTCAGCGTAATTCGTCAGTCTGTTAAGGATGACCCTTTCCAGAAGTTTACCAAGAGTATCCATCAGGCACGTAGGTCGATACGATGCTGGATCTCCTGGTGGTTTTCCTGGTTTTGGCAGTAGCACCAGCTCCTGGATCTTCCATCTATCCGGAATCCTGAACATTTCCGGCAACACCAGGATCGCCGTTTTGTGTAACCCGTTGAGGTACCGTCCGGACCGGGAGCTTTCTTAGCTTTCAGCGCTTTTGCCACTATAAGAAGCTCGTCGTTGGAGACACGGCTGTCACCAGCATTTCCTCCGTCTGCATCAACGCACGGTGTAAGTGGCCATGCGGTTAGGTCGTGCTTCCGGAAAAAGACTCCACGATAATCTTCAGTTTGTGAGCGCATATTTCAGCTAGTGTTGACCATCCCGACACTGTAAGCGATTCCCCATTGCACAGTTGAAAAAAAATGGGCCCACAACGCGACTGTTTTTGGAAAGGCTGGATGACGCTTACCAGGAAAGATTTTGCTTATGTAAAAAGGTCTGAAACATTTATTGCTAGTATTTACAACGACCGCACGGTACGATATTATGTCTGTTTTGCCACAATTCCCCCTTTCGTTTAAGTTTATGTTCAAAACTTAATATATATATATATATATATATATATATATATATATATATATATATATATATATATATATATATATATATATATATATATATATATATATATATATATATATATATATATATATATATATATATATATATATATATATATATATATATATATATATATATATATATATATATATATATATATATATATATATATATATATATATATATATATATATATATATATATATATATATATATATATATATATATATATATATATATATATATATATATATATATATATATATATATATATATATATATATATATATATATATATATATATATATATATATATATATATATATATATATATATATATATATATATATATATATATATATATAACTCGAAAGAAAATTGAATACGGCTGCAAAAAATAGTATTTTTTATGTAAAAAAGTCCAGAGAATCGATTGAAGATACTTAGAATAATCTCACGAAACGTATACATCCATTTTACCCCAATTCTCCGCAACACTAAAGTTTGATGGTAATCCTGGCTTTATACTTCGGTAAAAGGCTACATGCGGCTGATCAAAAGTGGTAATTCTTATGTATAAAAGTCCAGGTTATCGTTTGAATATAGTTAGACTAGCCACCCGACACGTGTGTACCCGTTTTACCCCAATTCCTCCCATAACTCAACTATAAAGTTAAACCTGGTTCTACATTTCAGAAAGAGGCTGAATGCGGTTGATCAAAAGTAGTTCTTAAGAAGAAAAATTGTGGGGAATCGATTGAAGATAGTTAGAATGACTGCACGAAACGTGTGTACCGGTTTTACCCCAACTCTACCACACCGCAAATCTCTAAGCACTCAAATTTATGATTTATTGGAACTGACTGTAAGACTAGGGAAAACAGTCGATCAACTATGTACTGTACCTATAATTCTATGAGATTAGATAAAACCTAAGTTGGAAAAAAAACAAACCTTGACATGATCAGCGTTGAGTTTATTTACGTGTCACTTTTGTTCTGTGGTCAAGAGATTTCTCCCCTACCTTCTTACAAACTAAATTGAAACGATTGAATGTAATTCCTAATTTCTTTTAGTGGATTCATATTGACATTCACTCAGCTAATAACACATTCTCATCACACGCAAACATATCTAAAACTTAGTCGCATTTGTTCCTCGCTCGTTTTCGAAGCTAGTATAAATAGATACAACACATCATGATTCACCTGGCCTACAAGCAGTGATTCTGTGTATGGATTGAAAGGGTTTAGTGCAGGAGATATCCCAAACATTTTGCTCATTCCGTAGTACTTTCTCGTATTGGTACACAAAGTTCCTTGGAGCACACGAGCTAAATATCGCACAATTTTATTCAGTCCCTTATCGATTATCTTTCGTTAGTTTCGTGGGTTGTTAGTCTAGTCAACACTACAAAATTAGTCAATCTTCACGGCACCATAAATCTTCCGTATGAAGCTATATGCGGCGAAGAATCCAATTGTTCCCGTCAACACATAGAACGTGATCACCATGAGACCTAATCATAGAAAAAAATGCTGTTATAAATATCAAAGGGCATATTTTTCGAAGATACCGACCGGTATAACCGAGGTACAGCAAAGTTGGAATAAATTCCGTAATTTCAAGCTTGGTGAAGAAGTAAAATATGCTGTAGAACAGAATGTACGCAGCTGATCCACCGGAAACGATGAAGCTTCGCCACCACCAACGATAGTCCTAGATATGAAAGACATTTTATAATTATCCGTTACGACCTAAAAATCTAATGATAATACCTCGGCACAAAGCTGAAAGTACGTCATGACGATAGAAATTTGTCCGCAACTCACGACCAGGATACAGAATACGAGGAACAAAAAGCCGAACAAGTAATAAAACTGGTTCTGCCAGATGGCCGAAAATATGAAAAACAGTTCTATGAAGACAGCCCCAAACGGTAGGATACCTGCCATTAGAACACACAGTCCAACATTCATGTACCAGTGCTGATGAGGAATTTGTCTGGGGATCATGTTTGTCCTCACTGGATGTTGATAGGCTTGCTTTCTAAAACCAAAGTAGTATCCCAGATAAACCAGCGGTAGTGATATGCCAAACCACAAGCACAACAACGCCACCATCGTGCCAAAAGGAACGGCTCCACTCGAGTCCTTATCCCAGATGAAAAAGTTCAATATGAAACATGTTCCAAATACAAGTCCAGGGAAAAGCGTGGCGGTTAGGAAAGCAGCTCGCTCCCAGTTTCGTCCCTTCATAGTCTTATACAGACGAGCGGAGAAATATCCGGCAATCAAACCCATGAACACATACAGCATTATTCCAGCGGTCATTAATGCCCCTCGAGACGAGGGCGACAACATTCCCAACATAGCAATAACTGCAAGATAAATGTTTTAATAAAAAAACAGATTTCGAAGCAAGCTTTACCTACTGATTGTAATTAAGGCCATGAAAAATATCTGGATTCCACTGCCTATCACTGCAGCAAACAGTCGGGGATGCCTCGGCGGACGGAATACATCTCCATGAACTAACTTCCATCCCGTTTCCTCCAAGGTATCTTCGATATTAACACTATCGTCCGTGTTGTATTTTGCAATGTCTCGTCGCAATGTTCGAACCATAATCATTGTCAGAATACCTGGAAGAAATTGAAGCTTGCAGGTGGTGAACGTTTACCAATACGTTTTTGCAGGTACTAACCAGAAAGGAAAAACACCACAACCAAAGAATTAATAATACTGAACCAATGAATTTGAACATCGTTCATTCCTAAATAGATATCCCATCGTGAGGCCCATTTCACCGAAGAATCCTGCCACTCGACAGAGTAGGTGAAAAAGAGTTGCGTGTGACCAGCATGAACGGTTACTGGTTGTGGCCTTGGATTTTCGGGAAAACTACACGTATCTCCTTCGAAGTGGATTTCGTTCATATGCACAGATAACGTTTCTACTTCAAATCCAACGACGCGATACTGGTTCCTGTTGATGTAAAAAACATGTTAACTAGTAATCCAAACTGACATTTTATTCGTCAATCATACTCGCTGTGTAGATGATAGAATAGTCGGAACTTCAAATGATTATTGATGTAAACATTGTTACCGTCAGTTTGACCAAGTCGATACCCGTGTTCGACCTGAAGTTCGTTTGTATCTGGATTCACAAATTTGGTCGCCACTGGCAGGTTATCAACAATCCTGCAAGCAGAAATTCAACAACATTATGCACGATTATACTACGTTGAAAATACTTACAAATGTACAAAGTATTCGTGCCTAATTCTCTCGGCAACCTTCTCCGATTGTTCTCGATCCCAGTTTAGCGGTCGATCCTTGCTATTACACAAAAGCTTACATCGTACATTATCAGCCATCCTGACTTCATACGGAGTGTTTACAATTCGATCACCACGAAGCACTTCGCCGAGGTTCTCACTCTTGTACACCAGTGTCCCGTTTTTGGGCAAGCAGAACTGCAATGAGTAGTACTCGTAGGGGAGCTGTGTGTGGGTGCTAGTCATTTTGACAGCCTTAACATCAATCTTTTGTCCTTTCTTAAACTCTACCGGAGCTACTCCCGGGACGTAAAAGGTTTGCACTGCTAAACATTGCAGTATCACTACCGCTAATGTAACAAGCAATCGCTGCATTGGGGGAAGAAAAGTGGAAGGCCGATTAAATTGGTTGTTGCGCGTGGAAAGTTCAAAAGTTCATTAATGATACATAGAGAAAATTAGAAAAATAATTAACGTGTCACACAACTGTTTTCACTTTCCATGTGTGGAAATGCTGATATTATTCGAAACTTACCGTACTGTTCATCTCGTCGAATACCGAAGCCGTGATTGAGCTCACTTGATATTAATACATCTGAACTGTGCGAATTTGGAAAATAATTCAGTAGATAAACAGGAAAATCGAAGGACCTCAAATCCGAAGATGCAAGGAATTTCTTCGTTTTCTTTTCTTCGTCTTACAATTAGTTGACAGCTTGGGCTGTCGGCGTGCTTCACGGGATACATGTTTTGTCTGTTTTGTTCATCACGAAAAGGTTGCTTTTCTTTAGTCCATCTATTATTAGGTCAACCCGGTCGACCACGGTGATGAAGACATCCCTAATAAAAAAATATACACGAACTTTAACCCTTATAGTCCAACGTTTCCACATATTGTTTGGAATATACCCTGAACAGGTCGTTAGGCTCTTGGCTCATAAGATGTTTATTAGGGATTATTTTTTGCTGTTAACCCAAATAAATGTACAATAACAAAACAATCATTAAATAATTTTAATTTTTCACTGTGACATGTAGCTACAGAACACTAGATTAGGATTGTCGCTATCTTCAGCAAATTGACTCCACATTATAGCTCTGAGAACTGACATACAAGTAAAATTTTCAACTTGTGTAAGAAATTAAACTGTTGCTTTGCAATGACAACAGCAAGTAGCAACTTGCCACTGGTCGGCGCTTCGATCGGCCAGCAATCGCTATACGGGACTTCTATGCAAACTTGGATACAATGGTGATTCACGCATGCGAATCTGTATGCGATGGTGATTTCCAACGAATTTTCATTTAAATGTTTACACCAGCTTTTCGGACTATTGTGATTAGCACGCGCAACCGGGTGCGTCGTGTAGTCTCGAGAAAATTCGGCCGTATGTGAACATGAATGTATGCGCTTAAGGTAAATATTGTTAAAAGTAGAGTGTTCCGCTCTTAGCAAAAAACAACCAACGCCAACTATTAGGTTGAAAGTAAAACTTTTAAATTAATCAAGAATAATAATCAAAGTAAAAGTTTTCCTTTTAAGCAAATGAAGAATAGTACTCAAAACAAAAGTTTTCTTTTTAAACTAAGAGCATGCGTTGGTTGTTTTTTGCTAAGAGTGAAATACAACTATTTTCACCAACATTTTTTTTTCTGTGTATATTGGTAATATTTTAGACATCTCGATACGGCTTAAAAGCAAACTATCAAAATTCTCTTTGAAAGGAAATACCGTTACTAGCTAAGCACAGTTCATGGCAATTAATGAAAGAGAAAACTTTTCTCTTTTGTTTGCTACCAACATCCGTGATTGGCGAGATACGGTTTGCTCGGAATTTCCTTTCAAAGAGAATTTTGACAGTTGGCTTTTAAGCCGTAATCATATGTTTGTCGAGACATAATGTTATATTGATTGAATAAAATCTAAGTTCATATTGTCGGAACAATACAAAAACATCACCTCTAATGGTTACTATTTTCCACAACATTCCGAATAGAAATGTACAGTAACATAACCATGATTTTACACTGTGACAGTACAGTAATTTTACAATAATTTACAGTAAGCTTTAGTGTTATGGTACAATACAAAAACAATAAACTTTAACGTTTTTACAGTAAATTTCAATGTAAAATAGACTTTTACGGTGAAAAAGGGGGGTGGTTATGTATCTTAACATTAAAAAAATCAATTTTTCTCCATACATTTTTTTCTCGAAAACAGTAAAATTTAATGTGAATGCACTGTATCAGTTTTTTGCTGAACAGTGCAATTTATTGTTACATGAAATTTTATTGTAAATCTACTGTGAGAACTTTGCATCCAACAATGTGTAAACAATAATAACTATAATATTTATTGCTGTATGATTTTTTGTAGGGTAAATGCTATTTTAAAATTCTGTCCGGGATAGGTTTATTGTTTGGACTATGGTTTTTAACTATGCAGGATAGATTCAAAGTATTTTTTCCATTTAAATTCATTGCGTCTTCGGCCCCAATGAAAGACCTAGCTCGATTTGATGGCGCCGCATACAAATCATTTCAGCAACACGCCAGAGTCGGAGGTATTGTAGCAAGTGAAACACGCTCGCTTAACGCGGGTTTTCAAAACAACTGTCAGTTTCATTCATATGCATTTTGTGGAGATTGTTTTGTGTCGCGTTCTGATTTGATTTTCCTTTGTATTAATTTAAAGTTCAGGTATTATTTATATTGTTATTGAGTCAAAACGTGAATGTTCCGAGGGATTTTCTTCAGCACGATAAGAAGATTATACTGTAACGTTGAAAACAGGAATGTTGCAATGAAGTATCTCAACGTTGCTGAAAAAAACGATGCCTCCAAAAATATTGCTAATTTATTGTCGCGAGGGACAGCACAACGGGTTTGTTCGGAGCATTGCTATGTTGTTCGTTAATTACTATTAGTTTTGAAATTGATTCTAGCGTGAAGGATTTTCCCCGTATAATAAAATCTACGAGTTCGACTACACAATTAGAGGCCAGCGAGTACAAATGGTGATGACTTCCGTTTCCGGCCATTTATTAAACTTTGAATTTTTGGCATCGTTCCGAGGTTGGCACAGTTGCAATCCGGAACAACTCTTTGAAGCTCCAGTTCGAAAAGGCTGCCCGGAGAATGCGCAAAAAATAAAGAAGACCCTGGAACGCGAGATTCGTGGATGCCATGCACTGGTTATATGGACTGATTGTGACCGGGAGGGAGAGAACATCGGTTTTGAAATCATCGAGGTTTGTCGAGCAATTAAACCACAAATTCGAGTACTGCGAGCGAAATTCTCAGAAATTACAACACCTTCAGTGACACGAGCAATAGAAAATCTTGCTGAACCGGACGAACGACAAAGCGAGGCAGTTAATGTGAGGAGCGAATTAGACCTACGAATAGGAGCTGCTTTCACACGATTTCAAACCATGCGGCTGCAAAATGTTTTCCCGGAGAAAATAGTCAACAATCTGGTTTCGTATGGAAGCTGTCAGATTCCAACGTTAGGATTTGTTGCGCAACGGTATAAGGAGATTGAAAGGTTTATTCCACAAGCTTTTTGGAAAATCCGATGTATATACATTGTTTTTGATTGAGTATGTGGTATACTTATCGTTTCTCTTTTAGTGAACCATACTATTAATGACCTTACGGTAGAGTTCAATTGGGCAAGGAATCGACTCTTTGATAAACAGTGCTGTGAAGCATACTTGATGCTCTGCCAGTCGGAGCCGCTTGTAAAAATCGTCAGTGTTACAAACAAACCGAAAAGTAAATGGCGACCTACTCCAATGGATACGATCGAATTGGAGAAGTTGGGCTCTAGAAAACTTAAGATCAACGCCAAACAGACAATGACGATTGCAGAGAAGCTTTACACACAAGGTTCGTTTTTCGATTGATATGTTATTTGGAATTATACCGTTTGCTTCAAACTTCTTTTCTAACTCACGATTAATAATTCTTAGGTATCATAAGTTACCCACGTACGGAGACGAATATGTTTACCAACGACATACAACTGGGCCCATTGGTGGAGATGCAAGCAAACCATCCGAACTGGGGACCTTTCGCCCAAAAAGTACTTCAATGGGGACCAAACCCACGTAACGGAAAAAAGTCCGATCAAGCGCATCCACCGATTCATCCTACCAAGTTCGTAACGAATCTGGGCGGAGATGAGCAAAAAGTGTATGAGCTGATTGTGCGACACTTTCTGGCATGCGTAAGTAAGGATGCTGTTGGTGCAGAAACGATAGTTAATGCCGTGCTTGCAGAGGAAGAGTTTACCGCATCCGGGTTATGCATTCTTGAACGGAACTATCTGGAAGTTTATCCATACGATCGATGGAATTCGAAGGAAATTCACGCTTATCAGATAGGCAACACATTTGAACCGACGGATTTAGATCTTCACGAAGGGTCTACGACTGCACCGAACATGTTGACCGAGGCGGATTTAATTGCATTGATGGAGAAACACGGGATCGGTACTGATGCTACTCATGCGGAACACATAAACACGATCAAAGAGCGTGGTTACATCGGAGAAGCGGATAGAGGCTTTCTCGTCCCAGGAACGCTTGGGATGGGATTGGTCGAGGGTTATGAATCGATGGAACTCCCTCTTGCGCAACCAGAACTTCGAGCTGGGCTCGAAGCAGATCTGAAACTAATCTGCGAGGGAAGAAAAGATCCCAAAATTGTACTGGAAGAGCAGATTCAAAAGTATAAAGAAGCGTACAGAGTTATCACCGAAAAGGCGAGAGCCCTTGATCTAGCGATGGGTCAGCGACTCAACCATGCTCCGAGAGATGCTCCCACGAATCAATTCAGCTCTCGAGGAACTGCTTCCATTCAGGAAGTTTGTAAATGCCCTAAATGTGGCGAAATGATGTGTCTGAAAACGAAAAGGGATGGCAACGGATACTATTTAGGTTGCCTCGGCTTTCCCGACTGTAAAAATAGTGTTTGGTTTGATGAGAATATAAAAGAAGCTTCTGGAACGGAAGAGATTTGCCCGAAATGCGGTGGGTTTAACAAAAAGATGGGAATTAAATTCAAGCATGCTCGCTTCTACGGGTTTCTTAATCACGTGAATGATCAGTCTTACAAAACCTGTATCGTATGCGACGATAAGTTCCGTGATATTTTAGGAATCGACACCAGCTTAGTGAAGCAATTCCGAGCAAATGGCATTCGCGCAGATGTAGCAATTCCTCCTCGCGGAGTAGCTCCTAGCAATCCTGCTTACCCACGAGCTACGAACAATGCCAATCGATCGACTCAGAATCTTCCGAGCAACCGATCTAGCGGTTACGGTACCGGTAGTAGTAATTGGGGATCCTACAATAACGACGATGATGATGATCGACGAGGCGGGGGAGGTGGAGCAATTGCATCCGGGCGAACAAATGTCACCGCGAGTAGCGGTTGGGGAAGTAGCTGGAACACTTCAGCGAATCCGAACACATTGAATGCCTCCAACATAACACGAACCAGAAACCCGCCACCACAGCCAGCACGATCGAGTGACGAACAAGTTATGTGTCGTTGTCCTCTGCCAGCCAAGGAATTTACAGTTAAAAAAGAAGGCCCTAACAAGGGACGCCCGTTCTTTACTTGTTCAAAACCACAAAATGAGCAGTGTGGCTTCTTTCAATGGGCTGACGAAAATACCGCTCCGCAAACTGCATCGGGATCCTCGTGGGGCACTCAACCTAGACCACCCCCAAGTGGGAATAGTTCTTTTGTTGGAAATTCGTCCGAATGGGGAAGGTCGAATGTTAACAATAATGGTGGCCGAGGAGGAAAGAGCACAAATAACCAAGGAGCAGGAGACCGAACTAAAGCAACAAGGAAGTGTGGATTCTGCCGACAGGAGGGTCACACAAAAGCAAAGTGTCCTCAGCGAGAAAGTATGGACTATTGATGTGCGTTGGTCAGCAACCTGTTATACTTTATATTTAGCTGAGGTTATGCTGTTATACTACTTGTACATAAAAAGTACTACTAGACACATGGCTCTTTCTTTCTTTTTTGAATCTTCGAAAGTCATATAATCAGGAGCTTGTTCGTGAACAAATTTGAATACGTCGTTTTTTTATATGAGGTTGACTTTAGATTGCTGTGTGCTACAGTGATTTTGAACTTTTCAAGAGACCTAGTGCAACTTGTAGAATCCATGAAATGCAATACAAAAAACGCTTTTAATCCACCTAACAGTGTGACGAGACATTTCTTATAACTCTTATCACTTTGCGAATATTATATCAATTGAGAACATTTAGTAATTGATGTATCGCGATGTTTTCGATAACGCATACTAAATGGGACAGTGGCAGGACGCAGAGAAACGCTCAAATCAGCATACAAGCAGAACTTTATTTATTCATCGATAGCATACTTTTCTATCTACCTTTCGTTTCTTCTGCTGTAAATATTTTGCATCGGTCATCCAATCATTGAATGCCTACTAGAAGTATGTGCTAGAAAATGCATAAAAATCACAGCAAAGAGACGGGAATAAAAAGTATACTAACACTGCATATTTTTATTTCTCAGTGTAGGACAACATCAGTGCTAGAAATCTCACAGACTAAACCAAATTAATGGAAAGGGGCGAATATGGCCCATAAAGTAAAAGGACAAACGAATTATTACTAATGCTCTGTTCAGAGCTTCAAAAATTCAAAATCAGTTACCTATCTCTGTATTTATAGAAACCAACATTCAGATTCACTGCATCCCTCATTCATCAACTTTCCAACTGACTGAAATTTCGTGCAGAAACGAATGCTTGAGTGCAGAGGAAGAATAAATTCCTTCACCAACCAAAGCATTCATTTGTTATTATAAGGACAGTTTGAAGACATTTCCATTTTCGAGCATAAGTGAACTGCGTAATCTACATCTGGTGCACTTTTGCTCAATAATCCCTCTCAGAAAACAAAATTCAGTTGCTTATGAAACCAAACATATCCGAACCTGAATGCGGTGTGTCAGGAGAACGAAAGACGAGGGAAACGAGCCAAACATTTCATTCTTCGCGGCGGGCATGAATTAAATTTCGTTTCTTTTTCATGTTCAAGCAGGGATGTCAATTTTTTGAGCTTTAACTCTGGGAATACCATATCTAAATTAGTTATTGGAGAGACGTTTCGAGTTCCTCTCGTCAGAATATCCGACACCTGCTTAGTAAAGAATTTTCTCCTTAGTGGAAAAAAAAGTTTTAACCCAACTTTTTCTCCACCAAGGAGAAATATTGCATATCTAAGTTCTTCAATCAATACATTGTGTAGGGAAAACTGAATTTTCCTCAAGTGCTGGACCAAAAAATCAAACCTTTTTGAAATTTTTTTGAAGTGCATGCTCTCAATAGCGTTTCCTCAAATTTCCAACGCGATTGAGAACTGAGAACTGAAGTTGCAGCTCTTGACATCACGCTACCTCTGATGTGCTAGTGTATCTTTCCATATTTTGCGTTGCGTATAAGACGTCAAACCC
Organism: Topomyia yanbarensis; assembly: GCF_030247195.1. NCBI lineage: Eukaryota > Metazoa > Arthropoda > Insecta > Diptera > Culicidae > Topomyia > Topomyia yanbarensis. Next base: position 184,461,363 of record NC_080671.1, on the reverse strand, counting down.
CTACAAAAGACTAGTCCCACATTCAACAAAACGTCGAGCAAAGTGGATCAGCGTAGAACGTTTGTTAAACAAAATTTTCTGCAAGGGAGTCCATAGTTGATTCGAAAATGGAGATTAAATGCATTTTTATTGTTTATTGCTTTGATAGTTTGATTTTTGAAGCACTTCGTTATCACACTTTTATTGACTACCAAATGTATTACAACAGAATGAACCAAAAGAGATGCGGAAAATTAAAGAAATACGAGCCAATAGATGTGGAAAATTTAGAAATAACAGAAGCTTATGAAAAGTTAACTGAAAAATTAACAAGTGTGAGGAAAGCGTTAGAACATGTGAAAGATCCAATGACACCGAACAGAAAAAGAACAATAGAATCATTATTGAAAGCGAGAAAACAAATGAAGATGGCTAAAACAAGAGAAGTAGACACAACATTGTTTAAAGAAAATATCAGCATAAAAAGACATGATTATTATGTAGCTGTAAGAGAACATAACGAAAAGGAATTATTTAAATTTTACAATGAGTTACAAGATTACGAAGTAGGGGAAAGAATCAAAAGGTCATATAAATATTTAAAGCACTTTATTGGACGGAAGGAGCCAAAGAAACCATTGATAACAATGAAACAATGGTTAGCAGAGCTGGAACTAACGGAAGGTGACCCAATTGTAATCAAATCTGACAACGAACAATTAACAGAAGAACCAAGTAGGGAAGAAATCAAGGGTATAGTGAAAGGACTAGTAAATGGAAAAGCGGCAGGTTTAGATAAACTGAAAAACGAATATGTCAAATATTGCGATGAAAGTAGCATAGAAGAGCTATATCAAATGATAAGGAAAGTATGGATAACCAATAAAATACCGGAGCAATGGAAAAGATCAGTGCAAATACCGATACCAAAAAAGAAAAGACAAAAGAGACAGCATACTATAGAAGGATAACATTAACTAATATAGGCTATAAAATAATGTTGAAAACATATGCAGGAGATCCATGATTCCACCCCAAACAACGTTTATACAGAATAGATCTACGGGCAGTCAAATATTTTATGCACGAAGATGCATGGAAGAAAATTGGAATAGTGGTAATACCATAATTTTAATGTCAATAGATATTAAAAAAGCATCCGATTTTGTTGAATTTTCATCGGTAAGTAGTATTAGAGAAACATTATGTAAATGAATGTAACTGTAATCTAAATACTATTATGTATAGGTTGAACATATCTTGAGGGAACTCAATGTACCTGAACACATTCTTAATAGGGTTCTTCAAGCGATATCAACAGAAAGTACGAGTGTGCTTTGGGAAGGTGTTAGAACCGAAAAAAGAACTAAATCTAAAGGAATCAAGCAAGGTTGCCCCCTATCACCGTACATATTTACACTAATTATCCAAAAAGTGCTAAAGGAAGTAAAACAGTTATATCCCAATATTAATCTATTACTGTATTAAAAATTACTGTACTGTAACAGTGAAAATCATGGTTTTGTTACTGTACATTTCTATTCGGGTAACAAATGACAGCGGCAAATCGCCCAAATGTTGCATTTGAAATAGCGCCCTAATTGCCAGCAATTTGCTGGCAAATTAAAGGGCAATTAGCGCATCCGAGTTGGCAAATAGCCCCCCGATAGCTATTTTCTAAGAGTATGCGTTGGTTGTTTTTTGCTAAGAGTGAAAAACAACTATTTTTACCAACATTTTTTTTCTGTGTGTATTGGGAATATTTTAGACATAATGTTATATTCATTGAATAGAATCTAATGGCGTTTTCGTTTTTTCTTGGTGCTACACCGGTGTAGTGCAAAGAAAGAGATAGACTGATTACACCCAAGTTTGAATGAGTGTAGCACCGACTACACCGGTGTAGTGCACTGTCAAAAACGAATATGCCATAAGTTCATATTGTCGGAACAATACAAAAACATCACCTCTAATGGTTACTATTTCCCAAAACATAGGTTTATTGTTCGGACTATGTCTCAAATGTTTTTTAACTATGCGGGGATAGATTCAAACTATTTTTTTCATTTAAATACATTGCGTCTTCGGCCCCAATGAAAGACCTAGCTCGATTTGATGGCGCCGCATATAAAATTTTTTCAACTCTGGCGTGTTGCTGAAATGATTTAATCATTTCAGCAACACGCCAAAGTTGGAGGTATTATAGCAAGTGAAACATGCTCGCTTAACGCGGGTTTTCAAAACAACTGTCAGTTTCATTCATATGCGTTTTGTAAAGATTGTTTTGTCGCGTTCTGATTTGATTTTCCTTTGTATTAATTTAAAGTTTAAACATATCTTGAGGGAACTCAATGTACCTGAACACATTCTTAATAGGGTTCTTCAAGCGATATCAACAGAAAGTACGAGTGTGCTTTGGGAAGGTGTTAGAACCGAAAAAAGAACTAAATCTAAAGGAATCAAGCAAGGTTGCCCCCTATCACCGTACATATTTACACTAATTATCCAAAAAGTGCTAAAGGAAGTAAAACAGCTATATCCCAATATTAATCTATTGGAAATGAATAATGCAAGGTTACCTGTCATACTCGCGTTTGCAGATGATTTATTAATTATAGAACTATAGAAGAAATAGAAAGAATAATTAAATTACTTAAGGTTGAACTAAAAAAAAGTAGGGCTACAAATAAATTCAAATAAAAGTCAATTATTAGTCAGAGAACCGAAAAATGATAGGAATATCCCAGAAAAAAATGAAAATAGATAAAGAATACAGTGTAGTGAACAATATGAGGTATTTAGAAACTTATTTGACAGAGACGATAGATAGACCTCAAACAACGAAAAAGAGATGTGCGCAAGCTATAGGTAGTAGTAAGGTAATCATCGAATTTTTAAGGCGATTTAAACCAACCTGGGAATTAGTGCAACTTATATGTAAGACGGTGATATCACCAGCTATAACTTATCGACTAAGAGCTGTAGCACTGGTGAAGAGAAATAGGACATCTATTAGTAAGTAGGAAATGCAATTTTTAAAAGAAATGCTTAAATACTGTAAAAACAGACCGAAAGGAACAATTAAATTGTCAAAGATATTAGACGGAAAATGGCGGATAAATGGATAAGAGTTATGAGAATAAATTACTGGGGTCACATTCAAAGCTGGGACGGGACCTGCGGATTCGTGTTTTCTTATTCTTTCTTTTTGTTTGTTATATCTTACTTCTTCGATTCACACACACTAATACTTGGTGTAGTTCAAGAAATGACATGACTTTTTTAAAGAACAAACAAGAATTGAACTTTCAATATTTTTTGTGAATCCATTATCATGAAGTGCAAGGTCAAAAATTGCGGTCGTAGTAAAGCGAAAAATCCGGAGATAACTTTTCACCATTTTCCGGTGAATCCCTATTTGTGAGAACAATGGGAGAAGTTCACAAGAATTGGCGATCTCGAAATTAATGAAAGCACTATCATCTCCACTATCATTATTGATCTAATCTAATAATTTATTGAAATATTTGAAAAAAAAGTTAGCATTTCCTTAATTTCAAATAGAATACTCCCCATATTAATCACTCTGAGGACAGCCGGTTCAATCTGACATTTGCGTGCTGGATCAATTTGACACGCGTTTTTTTTCTTTCCGCAGGTCCCGTCCCAGATTCAAAGAAGACAATGTGGACATCCATTAAAAGTTGCGCAGAGAATGAAATACGGGATAAAGAAGATAGGTAGACCAGCCAAGACATGGAATGACTCAGTGGAAGAAGACAAAAGAAAGATAACAGGAATAGAAGAAAAAGAATGCTATGCTATATTTCACACTAAGGAGGAAAATTGGGTAAACACCAAAAACCTGGTAAGCCAAGACAAGTTTCGGTTTCACTGTGCCTCATCGGCATAAACAGAACTTCTGCTCGGACGGGACATCACGTTTGATCAGTCGTTCGATTGAAACACAAAGTGTGTTAATTTTAAGGGATTTGCGTCAAGCCGCCGCTAATCTATTCTGACATAAAGTTAGTGTCGGTTTCTGATGAGGCGAAGCCGAAACGCAACCGTGTAACAGAAAAAGAATGGTTAGAATTAGCTAAGGACAAAGAAAAAATAAAAGCTAAGGCCGAAGAGATTTATAAATATGAAGGAAGTGAAGAAGAATCAGAATCAGGAGTAGAAGAACTGGGTAAAATAAAGAAAAAGGGTGAAAAAATAATAAAAATATAATAAAATAATAATATAAATAAATATAATATAAGTCGAATGATGACTCAGAAAAGGAGGAAATTGAAAATAAATCAGAAAAACTATCGACAAACGGAGTTAGCTTGAACAACCCTCATACAAAAATAATCAAGGAAATAATCGACAAGACCACTGAACAGGTGAGCCTTCGTTTTCAAGAGCAGATGATGAAATTCTATACGATGTGCGTTGAGCAAGACCTACCTACAGAAATAAAAGAAAAATTCAAAAATATTTCGAAGCAATGGTTCGCTTTATTGAAGACCATTGTGTAGTCGCCTTCGATTGTGGGAACAATCAATTAAAAATAATACAATGTAATATACAGAGCCTATACTGCCGTTCTATGCATAATTGTCCCATGTATATAGGAAATCCCATAGAACATGGGATAATTAACCTTATAACGGCAGTATATAGCAACAAGCAGGAACTACAAAGAGTAGGAGACGGTAGGGAGTTGTGAATATAATTTTGTTTTCGGGGCATAACTACCATAAACATTGGTCGATTTGCAATATTTTATTTATTTCATTTTATTTTATCATCTGACCTTTCTGGTCTTAATGAAATATTAAGTATTAAGTATAAGGATGGTTAAAAGCCAGTTTGAGTGAAGCCTCATATAAACTCTTCTCAAATTGGCGTAAAACCCCATATCTTTTAGATCCAATAATCAGCACAATACAATGACATACACTACAATAAAATAAAGCAAAAATTCTAAAAAAAGACAGAAAATTAAAAATTACAATGCGGTACAAAAAATTTTTAATTATAATAATAGATCTAAATTTCAGGCAAATAAAAAACTCCTTAAGAGCCGGTTCTTGAAGGTAGTAGATGACACGTTGAAGTCAAAATCCGCAAACACTGAATGTGGCAGACGTGAAGCGAATAGGGTCATGACCAGCATACAAAGAGTTCGTATGTTCCAGAAGCAAAAAGTTTCGTTGAAGAAGTATTTTACCGACAAAAACAGCCTGGGCTAGTCTTCTCTTTTCCAGCGAGTGTAGACCTAATCGGTCTTCGTATGGCGTAAGATTGATAAGAGCCTTGCCACGGAAGGCATCTCAGTGCATAAGGAACGAATTTCCTTTGTATTGCTTCAATCCTGGCTACCCATGTTGATTGATGCGGACACCATACCATAGTTAGATTCTAGGATCGACCGAACCAATGCACCGCATAGTGAACGGAGACAGAGAGGGTCGTTAAATTCATTGGAGATTTTGAACATGAATCCCATCTGGCGGTTTGCTTTATTAATGATATGGTCGTAATGAGGTCGGAACGTGAGTCCAAGGTGACTCCAAGGTCGCGCACTTGTAGAACAAGCCCAATACAGTAGTCATACGAAATTGACTTATACTTGCGGTGATGCGATATTACAGTGCATTTGTAAGTACTGATTGTTGGCAAGTTTATGGAACACCAGTCATCCAATCTGTCTGTGTTGTAAAGCTAAGAAATCCCGGATGCACTTCACGACCATGTATAGTTTTACGTCATCAGCATAAAATATGCGACACCCGGGTGGTAATATAGTAGCTAGATCATTAATAAATAATGTAAATAAGAGTGGGACCAAATTGCTTCCTTGAGGGACATCCGATTTGTTTGAAAACGTGGCAGAAGATGCGCATCCTATTTTCACTATAAGTTGACGATCACTCAGATACGATTCGAGCCAACGAATCAGATCAATAGAAACGCATATTAACTTCAATCTTTCCAAAAGTATTCCATGGTCAAATCTGTCAAACACTGATTGCAAGTCAGTATATACTGTATCGATCTGAGCACCAGCGTCCACATTGCGTAAACAGAGTGAGACGAATTGAACGAGATTCGCAGAGGTTGATCTTTTGGGATGAATCCATGATGGTCAGGGGAAATATAACTTTGACTGGATGCAAAGAGTTCATCGTTTTAACTGATATTTGTAAAGGACTCCTTAAAACATCCACAGGCTGAAGGAATTTAAAATTATCAATGTCTTGTTTGATATATGGCAGATTGCGTGAAATCCGTGGAATCGGCATTTTTTAGTTTGGTGGGGAGTTGTGAACCATCACAAAAAGCAGGAGAAATGGAATATTATTGCGATTTATTTTTATTATATCTATAGACGATAAATTTTAAGATAATTTCAAACTAAAGATGAATTAGAAAAGTGATCTGATTTGCAATGGATAGGTGACAACTGATTCACGCCAAACCACCTGAATTTGCGGTTGTGGCACGAGGCCATTAAAATTGTGGTAGAATCCTGTTCTTCGGATAAAATTGCAATTGAGAAAGTTACGTGGGAGGATAAAGAAAAGAAGAATTCATGGACTTACATTTCGGAAAACCTGACAGCAATCCGGTAGAATACTATGGAATAGTAGCGAACTACGACCTATTGAACGTAAAGAACTGAACTTCGATACTGAACGAAAAGAAAATGTTTTCAGATCCCGGTGAAGACTGCATTACGTACGAAATGCTTAGGCAACTAAGCCCAGAGGCGGTAACGAACGTTATGGCTGATCTGAACAACATGTGGAAGAATTGCCACCTATCGGAACAACTAAAAACGATAAAGGTGGTGACAATCCCGAAACCAGACAAGGACCAGAATATGGTGACCGGAAAGCGTCCTACATCTCTAGTACCTACCTTGACAAAAGTGGCAAACGCTGCTGTACTCGAAAAACTCCAGGAGTTCATAGAAGAAAAGAACATCCATTCGCAAACCTTCGGATTCAGAAAAGGATTGTCTACAAATAATGTCTTTCATATGTGGTAAACTCTATTAAGAAAAATAAGAGAGATGGCTTGGTGACGATTTATGGAATGCATTTAATGCGGTCAAAACTGACAAATTCTGTGCTGATACTTGATACCAAACGAGATTAGCATATGAATAAGTGCGTCGAAACCGTTGTATAGTAATGCAGATGAGGACAGGATCTGTTGAGAGGACTATCAGTAACGGACTACACCAAGGAGATGTGCTATCACCAACGCTCTTTAATATGTATACAGTCGACCCACACAGTATTTAAGGAGAAGATGGTATGGATGGAAGATGGCAATTTGCAGACAATTTTGAGATTATTATAAAAGCAAAAAACAGAAATCTGTTAGGGTGGATGTACCAATAGTCGCATACTTAAGGAAAACTTTTGCTAAAAAAACGATGAATATACTTATGGGCAATGTTAATACATTAAACGAAAGCTTTCAAACCCTACTTCATAGGAAAAATAAAAAGTTGGTTAAATAACCAATTTATGTATTCAAAACCGCTTGTACCACTATAGGAACACATGTACCAATAGTGGTGCAATCGCTAATTTCGGTTCCTATTGTTGCAAATCCCATTGATTTCTTATGGTACTTGCAACTATAGGTACACTATATCAACTATAGATGCAAGGGAGCAAAGCAAAATTCAAAGAAAATCATGGTTATTTGAGCAAATTTCAAGGATAACAGTTTTATTGTCGCATAATTTTAGTGCGATGAATCGATAAACAAATATTTGTTGATGGTTGGTAGCTTAGTTTGGCGTATATCCCACTACTGCAACTATTGGTACACCTCAACTATAGGAGCACCCACCCTAAACGAAAAAGTGCAAACAACGGTTGACCTTTTCAAGGAACAAGCTGGGAAACTGAAGTTTAATATCAACACAGAGAAAACAAAAATACTTCCACGTATAGGGCACTCTTATCCCGTTTGTATTGACATTGACTGACATCTCAGCGGGCACAGCAAATTATGGGTCCCACTGACAGTTCAAATTGTTCTGCTCGTTTTGCTCGAAGCTTGATTTTCACTAGTCAGATACCGTACGGCATGACTCAATTTTTAGACATTTGTTAAAAAGCGAAAATATTGGACAGCTAATTGAAGAAGTGTGTTGTTTTGGATTTGTCGATGAATAACCAAAAACTTTACACAAATTAAACGATCTCGACTGTCACAAAATTGTGTAGAATTAAATCGATTCTGTTTATCGTGGATCGACCCTAACGTTTTAGATGTAGGCTTTAAAATCATGGCGGCGTAGCAGATACCTTGTTCCAAGAGTAGATGTCCAACCATTTCCACATCGAAGAACGCCGCGGCGAACACGATAACTCTTAATAAAATTGTCTGTAACAGGAAATTCAAAAAGATTTGTAAAGTTTAGACTTGTAGGTTCTCGATGAATAACAAAATTAGAAAAAAGTTTGAGTTTCGTAAAATGGCTTCATGAACACCGAAAAATCTCGTAGTTTACTGTAAGATTCGCTCTTTTCTTCAAAATAATGGGGAGAAATTTTTTATTCAGTTTTCTGTGGTTCATCGACAGGCTGCACATATTGTGCATTCTCATAAAAAATCAAGTCAATTTGTTGATTAGTTTTTGAGTTATCGGGTTCGCCAATTTGAAAAATGCGGTTTCGAGAAAAACGCTATTGAAGGATGTGATGTGACATTGTATCACGGAAAAAACGCTGTAGAAAATGACCCTTTGGGTATTTTCGCTTGAAAATTTGGATAGAAGCAAAAGCCGATTTTTTTTGCCTACTACACCAGATGTCCCCCTAATGCGGTCATCAGAAACAGTTCAGATCTTTTCCGTAAAAATCAGTTTATTTTGACTTGACCAATAAAATATAATACTTACATAACAGTTTCAATTTAGATTCCTACTGTCGTTTCACATTATATACAGATTGGCTCACTATTCAGTAACATGTTTTGTTTAGTAGAATTAGTTAATATTATAAATCTGTTAAAGTCAATTTCATATTACTGTATTTTGCTTAGTAGATAAAATTAAATAATTTACTATCGGACTTCGCTACCATTGCGTTCTCTATAACCGAGGAATACTAATATTTTGCACATTGTATATAGGTATGTTAACAGTAAATTGTCTTCAGCGCATCTAGGCAGCAGTAAATAAACCCAAAAGTGGATGCCCCAGCAATGTCCACTTGGATTTTCGTGTGTAATCTTGTTGTCATTATCGTTGTTACTCCCGCAATAAGTTTACTGGTTATTCTTAGATCAGTACCCAGTTTGTCACTAGTCAAGTTTTTCTCGCTATCAAATAGCCTACAAACATTGCTTATTGTCTCTAACCCTATAATCGGCACACTTTCTTGATTGTTGTGTCAAGTGTGCAGCGTCTCGGCTCATTTACGTAGTGCTCAGTATTCTCACAGCCTTTTTTGTTACGTTTTCTTCAATCAAACAACTAGATTACGAAAAGTATTCTGATACTACACTGAAGCACTGCTACTTATTATTTCCTTCGTTAAGCGTATTGTTTTGTGTTAAAATAAAATGCACTATCGCGATTTGTGACAAGGCAGGCGCAATGATTACGATCCACTAGAATATTTCAGATGTAAGCGGGACGATTGTATAGTCAGAGGTAACAACACTCTGTTTTGAAAGAGGTAAGCATCAGTTGACTTAACATTTACAACCATAATTTTATAACGTTTGTTACTTCACGTACTTTGGGTAGTAAAGTTTGGGTCAATTGAGTAAGGTCGCCAGCAATTTCACTAAACTTCCCTTTGCACACTCCATTCTGTGTTGATATGAACAGGAGTTCTACATTTATTTATGGAGACGAGACGAAGATCGCTGCTCTTTAAAAATATTATTTCGTCATTCTGGAATCGCCTAATAAAATCAATTGTGAACATATCAATGATGAAATATATGGGTATATCTTAGTGCAGGTTCCTCGCGCTTCTTCCGGGGAGGTTGCTGGTTACAGTCTTATACGCAATCCAGTTATTGGCGGTTCTGAAATAACAACAAATTTAATTAGTATCAACAGGTGGTAAATCGACGGCGCCTAGCAGTAACTGTAACAAGCGGAATAGGTGGAACGTGCATTGCAGAAACCTTTTACTATAATATAATGCTGGAAGACTTCTATCGACAAGGAGACCTCCATTCCTTCTGTAATTCGTATCACTTTCGCACTGGATAGAAAATAACCCAGTTTTACTCAAATCCATATTAGAATGCTATGATAAGCAAAGCATAATCCTTACCCTCGTTCTATTCCGTCAATATTTAACTGTAATTTTTGTTGTTGTTTCTTTTGTGACTGATTTTGTCGGTTTAGAACCCAAAAGCACCAGCCATTCTCGCTGTGGAGCATATGTCTAGCGAACATTGATCTCCTTCACACCAAGGGGAATGAAGCAAACAATTCAATATCCCAGTTAAAAAGGGTGTTCCAACAAAGGAAGGAAGCTTACATCCCTAGCGCAAGCATGGGAAAAATCGCATCGTGAACTGATCGTTCGCGCTTCGCAAGCAAGCTTTCTTCAGTTGTGATGCATTCTGTTAGCTTCGAAAATGATACCTAGCAACCTGTCGTTACGGACACATGCGATTCAAAGCTATAACAA